>NC_044399.1:47020865-47322740 GCF_006542625.1 Nomascus leucogenys
TAACTGTGTGATATAATTGGAAAAATACTGCATAGTAAAAATTTCTATTTCTAGGACCTTAAATGTTTTCGATAAACTTATACCCACTTATCAAGCATTAGAGATAAAGGGGGCATAAGAGATTTCTTGTCCACTCTCTAAATTTTATAAATATGCTGCTAAAACAACATATGGATCTTGATAAAAGCAGCAAAACATGGTCAGACACTGCAGGATTAAACGCTGCCGTAAACTTCAACTTGAATTACATAAGAGATCACATATTTATAGCCTATAATAAACTATTTTAAGAAAGACGCAAATGGCAAGAAATCAACACCAAGCAGAGAAAATTGTTTTAAAGCAAATCCCAAAGTATTATACTGTGGGGTCAATATAATTCCTCCTAGTACTCTACACACATTCATCTTTAAGGAAATACAGTAATTTTAATCATCTTGATGACCGTGGTTCATCAAGAAGAGATTAAACTTTGCTGAGCATACTGGCAGTGTGCTAAGCTATGAATGGGTTGTGAGTTACTTTATGGAAACGCATTATAATATACTTATTAATATAGTGTGGGCTAAAATGTAACAGGCCCAAGATTCAGCTCCTCTGTTTCTGAGCTGAGTTTTTCAGTTTATTCTTTTCTTATAAAAAGTTAATTTTTATAGGGAAGATCACCATTATTTCAAAGATTGATAAACACTCTAGGTCTATGTATATATTGAAGAGATACATATATTACCATAGCACAAATAATCTTTCTAGGGTATTATATGGTAATTCTATAGGAATTTTAACACAATATGGATGCTATATATACAATATAAGAATGAACTTTATTCTGCACAATATTCTTATGGTAAATGGAATATGAACTCCAAATGAAAGTGAAGTTATTCATGTAGCAATTTAATAGAACTTAATTCAAAGAAATAAAGGTAATGGAGTTTGGGGGTGATGACTGTAATAGATGGTCTTTGAAGCTTCAATATAGGATCAACACGATTTTTCTTATTTAGGAAAAATATTTAATGAAATGCAAAGACTTATAAATGAAGATCCAGGAAGTTGGTTGAATGCCATTTCAATTTGGAAAAATCTTCTTGAACTTGATGCAAAAAAGGAAAAACTTTCTCAGAGAGATGATAACCAACTAAAAAGAAAAGTGGGAGAAAATGAAATCATTGCAAAGAAATTAAAAATAGAACAAATGCAAAAGATAGAAGAGAATAGGGACTGCCAGCTGGAAAAACAAATAAAAGAAGAAACTCTGGAGCAAAGAGGTTTTACCACTAAAAGTGAAAACTTTCAAGAAGAAGAATTTCAGAATGACATAGAGAAAGCAATTGATACTCATAATCAGAATGACTTGACTTTCAGAGTATCTTGTCGCTGCAGTGGAACTATTGGAAAGGCCTTCACTGCACAGGTATGCTTGCGTCCTAAAGTGGAGCCTGTCGCCCAGGCTGGAATGCAGTGGCACAATCTGGCTCACTGCAACCTCCACCTCCCAGGTTCAGGTGATTCTCTTGCCTCAGCCTCCTGAGTAGCTGGGATCACAGGTGTGTGCCACCACACCCAGCTAATTTTTGTATTTTTAGTAGAGACAGAGTTTCACCATATTGGTCAGGCTGTCTGGAACTCCTGACCTCAAGTGATCCACCCACCTCAGCTTCCCAAAGTGCTGGGATTACAGGCGGGAGCCACTGCGCCTGGCCTGGGGGGGTCCCATTTTTTTAAAGAATTAATTATTCTTTAGATTTAAAATGAGATGCAAACCTCTCACAGAACAAATAACCAGGCCCAGACAATTAGTTCTTATGGAATTAAATATCTTTAAAACTACATTTTCCTTTTAATTTTCCCTAGATGTTTAAGAGGAATGGTATGCCATTCTAAGTAATGACTTTCTTATACGTTCTGCCTAAAAATTTCCTTAAATCTACAGATGTGCTTTGTATTTGGAAATCCTGATACCATAGTCCTCAGCTTTTGGGGTTTCTCTTCAGTTCAGCTTTGTGCTTATTCAGTGGCTACTCTGCACAGGTCCTGTACATGGGATTGTCACCAGGACCTAGACTGCAAATGCACGTGAGGTCTCAGCAATGTAGAGAAGAGCGAACACCACAAACTGTTGCCATCACCAGACCTCATCAGTTGGCCCTTACAAAGTTCAGTGATGTTAAAGGCCATTGGTCTGAATACTTTATCAACCTTAAAATCAGTCAGACCCTAAAGGGTGAGTCTAATGATACTAATCTGATAATTTTTAAACACATAGGCTTATAGTAGCTGACACAGTTAATCTTTCAGCTTGCATCTATTTCCTGAAACCCAGAATGATCATATTTATCAGGTCATAATCTAGTTATTTCATATGCCTAAAATTATAAGAATATAGATTATGCATGAGTAGACATTAATGCCGTGGGGTGTATTGGGGGCTAGGGCAGGTAAAATACAGCCTTACTGCCTTGAATAGAAAATGCTTTCATGTAAAATTTTAATATCAGAACTCTAAATTGCCATCAGATAGCCTGACTTGATTTTCTTATAGGCTGTTAGTTTTGCTTACATTTAACCTTAAAATTTTCATTTTTAGTATTCTTTTCTTTAACTTGCTGCTTTTCCAGGAGGTAGGAAAAGTAATTGGAATTGCTATTATGAAACACTTTGGATGGAAAGCAGACTTGAGGAATCCAAAATTAGAGGTAATGAGTATTTGTTTTATTTTATATACTTGTAACCTAATTCTTTAAAGAGAGTGTCCTGTATTCTTATCATACTTTTCCGTTTTATTTTACAGTTGTAAAAAGTGTATCTACAGGGATCCAGCAGTCCATTTTATCTTTAGCAGTGGAATAGTACAGATAGTTTTGCTAGCAGTTTTCACTGAGAAAATGTCTTATCCAAACTCCAAAAAAAGATTTTTTGGAATGGAGTTGCTGGTCACAGTTGAAGAAAAAAACATTTATTATGCGGTTACAGCGATGTTCTCTATAGTCTCTATAATACACACAAGCTATGATTTTAAAAATTTTAGCTGATGTTAAAACAACAAAAGTCCTACACAAAATTCAATAGTATGTTAATAGTGGCTTTGTTATGGGTATGGGATTATGTTTTTATTTTCCAAAATGAATTTAATAAGGTTACAGTATTTTTAATTGGAACAAACAAGTATTTGTATGGGGAAACAAAAAATATTCTTTGCTATTTTTTGAAAGCCATCTTATAAAGTTGACATATAACCAGTCATTTTCATGATTCATTAATTCATAAATTTATTTATTGTTATGTAGGTTTAAATGGAGTAATAACTGGTCAAATAAATCAGAACATTGTGTGTTTTATTTTTAGATTTGCTCTTGTCTGACATTTGTCATTTTAAAAAAATAATACCTGGTATATATTTTTTTGTTGTTTGTCATACTAAATATTTTGATCCCAAGAATGTTTTGACATACGAGCATCTTTCTCTTATCTGCCCCTTTCCAATTCTTAATCATCTCCTCTCTGGCTTTCTCGTCCCAATCTCCCTGAATCCATCTCATTGTCTCAGAATTGTTTTTCTCATAGATTATCTCATAAATAAATATAGCAAATTCAATTCCTATCAGCCATTTAATGCAATTAATAATAGCTATTATGGATAGAAATAATTAACACAAAATTGGCAACACAAAAATCACATGTAGTAAAATTTGTCACTAAAAAATTGACAGAAGAATCAAATCTCAAATTTCCTTCTGCAAAATTGATAGGAAAACATTTGTAGTGGGAGAGGCTATTCTTAATAACATTTAATATGTAAATGTCATATCTTTAGAATAAATTGTCAATAGAAAATAATTCTAATAAATAGTTTTGCTAAAATGCATAATATATAAAATTGGGAAGTTTAGCTGTGATGTATCAGTTAATCAGGTAATTAGATTGACCAAATGGAATCACTCCAGGTAAGTCTTTTCTTGATGAAATTGATCAATATTGGAATAATTCTGATTAAGCTGCTAATATTTAAAGTTATCTTGGGATGAGAATATCAGGGACCATATATTCTTGAGGTTCAAAACAGCATTTAAAATCTTCTGTAAACCTTATCAGGCTACAGAAGTAAGACTCTAGCTTTTAAAATTTTTTTTTTTTGAGACGGAGTCTTGCTCTGTCCCCCAGGCTGGAGTGCAGTGGCGCGATCTCGGCTCACTGCAAGCTCCGCCTCCCGGGTTCACGCCTTTCTCCTGCCTCAGCCTCCCGAGTAGCTGGGACTACAGGTGCCCGCCAACACGCCCGGCTAATTTTTTTTTGTACTTTTAGTAGAGACGGGGTTTCACCATGTTAACCAGGATGGTCTCGATCTCCTGACCTCGTGATCCGCCCGCCTCGGCCTCCCAAAGTGCTGGGATTACAAGCGTGAGCCACCGTGCCCGGCCTAGGAGTTTCTTTTTAAAACATAGATCATGTAAGTTTAAAATGGAAATTTCAAATTGTCAGTACTTTGGTAATGAAGTTTCTTGTTCCATTCTAACTTCTGTGTTTGTTCTTTCAGGTCTTTATACATCTAAATGACATTTACTCTGTGGTGGGGATTCCTGTGTTCAGGTAGATATTCTAAGCTTCAGGTTTGTCCCATAAGACAGATTGATAAATTAAGAACTTATGTTTTTTATTTACAGCATGAATGAAGCATTGATATAACAGAGAAGGCTAAAGGCAAAGCATTTGAATTCTTTGCTTAAGACAATAAAGTATTGTCATGGAACTCAGTGGATATGATTTGAACTGACCAGTTAGAGCTGGGAAATATTTGGTCATGGTAATCTACTGATTACATGATTAATACTGAAAATTTTATCTAGTTCTATTATTAAATGGTTTTCACAGCCCTATACCTATACCTGAAAGGCTTCTAGGCTGCCCTACTCCAGTGCCTTTAATTTGAACAATTTTGCCTATATGGTTTTTTTAAATTCTGTGACAATTTTAAAGACAGAAAGGGTGGAGAAAGCTAAAAGATGGACATATTTCAGCAATTATATTAAGTATAATTATTGATGATCATCAACACGAAAGTAGGAAACACTAGCAAAACAAGCAAAATATAAAATGTATATTTTTTTAAATTTATAAAGTAGTTAATTTTTTTTTAATACTTTGACCCCCAAAAAGTGAGCCTAAGCATCTAAAAAATTTACTTAGGGACCGGGCGCGGTGGCTCACGCCTGTAATCCCAGCACTTTGGGAGACTGAGGCGGGCAGATCACGAGGTCAGAAGTTCAAGACCAGCCTGACCAACATGGTGAAGTCCCGTTTCTACTAAAAATACAAAAATTAGCTGGGTGTGGTGGCAGGCGCCTGTAATCCCAGCTACTCAGGAGGCTGAGGCAGGAGAATCACTTGAACCCAGGAGGCGGAGGTGGCCGTGAGCCAAAATCATGCCACTGCACTCCAGTGTGGGTGACAGAGTGAGACCCCGTCTCAAAAAAACAAAAAAATTTAGGAAGAGTATCTCACCCCTAGCAGTGCTGATTGTGGTATTAATTAGATTCTTACCACCAAATAAAATAACTCATTTTTAAATTATTATATATAAAAATGCTAAATTTTGTGCTCTGTATTTAACTAATATAACTTTATATTAATGTTTTTTAAAAGGTATTTGATTATTTAAAATTATTTTAA
The DNA here is from genome assembly GCF_006542625.1 of Nomascus leucogenys. Lineage (NCBI taxonomy): Eukaryota > Metazoa > Chordata > Mammalia > Primates > Hylobatidae > Nomascus > Nomascus leucogenys. The sequence continues at coordinate 47,026,536 of NC_044399.1, forward strand.
TGCTTGCTAGAAACATTCAAGACGTCATGCCATGGCATTTCAAATAATAATTGATAATGTACCTTGAAGTTTACAAATAAAAGATATGTATTTGAAAATTATGACTCAGACCCTGAATGAGCACTGGTTGAAAATGAAGTTACGATAGATGCTCTGTGTTTAGTCAGTTTGACTACTTCAGTGTAGGAAGGAAGCAGTCTCAGTGATGAGTGTTGGCTAAAAAGAACAATTTACTGGGACATGAAAAGGGAGACATGAAGACTTGCACAACAGATAGCACTGGACAAGAGAAGTGACAGTGGATAACAGAAACTGCAACCTGGTGACCCTAACAACAGAAGAAAGTCTGAAATGATGAAACAAAGTAGAGAGCAGCCATGAAGTTAGAGGATCACATAAAAATTTGTCCTAAGTTCTTAAAGACATTGTTCATATTTGAGTTTTACTTTCTTTAAAGAAAAAAAAATTTGGATATCAATAGCCCCATGAAGCATTAACTGTATATAGCTGTTGCCACTCTACACGTCACCTACTACAGTATAGCATAGCAGATAAGAACTGTGGACTTGAATTCTATCTTCTCCACAGATTATTATAACTCTGCAAGTTTGGGCAAGTTATCATATTTCTCTGCTATAAAATCAGGAAAATAATAGTACCTACTTTATAGCTTCGTCCTTGGGATTAAATGAGATAACCCACGTGAAAATCTTTCCTACTCTTTCTAGGATACAGTAAGCATTGAATAAATTTCAACTTTTTTATTTTTGAAACAGTTCATCAACTAGGAGGGGAGGGGAGAGGCATTTACTGGAGTAAGATTAGTTCAATTAATTTTAATTGAGCATCAGTTGTATACTTACTGTATGCAAAGCATTGTGCTAGACGCCCAAAGTTCAAAGACGAAAAAGATGAGTATTAATTTCAAGGAATTCAATCCAGTGGTAGCACAGATCTGTGATAAATGCTTGACTAGAGTTAGGAAAGAGAACCTAACTCTAATTGAGGACCTGTGAGCAAAAAGATAAAGGATTGTCCCTAAGAGGAGACTTGAAAGCAATAAGAAAGGGTATGCCACGTGGACAAGAGAAGGAAACGGTATTACAGGCAAAGAATCTCTGTGCAAAGGCACAAGGTATAAGGAAGCTTGATTTACATGGGGGATGGCAGGTAGTTTCAGTGTAAATGGGACATAGAGAAAGTGGTAGAAAATTAGAAACAAGCCATGAAGTGCCTTGTAAGTATGTTCAACAGCTTGGATGTTATCCTTAAAACAATAAGAATTTGAAGCAGAAGAGTGATGTGATCAGATTTATGATTTCAAAAAAATTACCAAGAAAATTATATTTTTAAATGAAAGAGAGAAGGAGAGGATTTAAACTCTTGGAGGTAACAAAAAGGCCATGAAATCAAAAAATAGTTAAGGAGTCTAGAATAATTTTAGATTTCTGATTTGAACAATTAGTAAATACTGGTATTAGTCACTGAGATACAAAATGTAGGGAAAGAAAACAGTGTATTCAGTGAAAAATGTCCAAGTAGATATTTGAAGTTACAGATCTAGAGTTCAGGTGACAAGTGTAGACTGAAGAGGTAGAGTATGGTACCCAATATATGGATAGTAAGTGGCACAAGAAAATGAAGAAACATATCAATATATGAAATCCAAGATAGTGTATTCAGTTTATACCTGTTGACTTTGCACTACTTATCTTCCACATAAAAATGTTCAAGCGCATATTTGAAGATAAAGATCTGGGGTTCAGGTAACAAGTCTAGGCTAGAGATATAGATTAGGACGTCTTTGTCTTGGTGGTACAAGGTGTACAAAAGAAAAAAAAATGCACACATGCGGAGAAGAGAATCAAAAACCACATTTATTTTTGAACCGTGTACATTAGCTAGATTCTGTGAAAGTAAAGCATTATTTTTATTTTCAAGGAGTTTATTTCTGAACATGCCTTCTTTTGAATAATTTTGTTATGCTGATATAATGGGGCCCTTTTGTTGAAGTAATGAGATAATTTTGCCCGGGTTTAAGCAAAATGTGAACATTCACTTTTGTCAAATATTAGTAGAATTATGTTCCATAAAAACTTCTATTAGCAGAAATATATACATAGTTGTTGAAACTTTGAAAGATTCCATATAAATTCCTGCTGCTTAGAAGAGCATTTTTTCATATATATGGACAAAGCTGGTTTTCCATACTGCATTTCCCTTTTTGGTATCTAGAATGCAAACTCTGTTTTATAGTTTTGGCATCTAGAATGCAAACTGTGTTTTATAGCTTTGGTATCTAGAGTGCAAACTGTTTTATAGCAAGATAATTGCTAAGCTTACCCTGTAGAAGCAAAATTCACTGGCCAAAATATTTTATAGTGTTTCTACCTGTTATAGTTTACAACCCTGATTCCAAATGTATGTACACAGTACTGTTTACAGTGTGAATTGTTATTTCTTGAAAAAACCTTATTAAAAAGCCAAACTCCCATGGGTTTGCCATGTAGAACTTCCTCATTATAATAGCAAGTATACAGTTACACTATTTTATTTTAAAGGGGTATATCATTTAGTTCTAAGATTTTAAGAGGCTTGCAATAAATACAAAAACAGGATAAGTTACAAAGAAAGATGAGAAACAAAATGGTGAAAGAAATAAATTTTTAATATTCACATACCTAGAATTCTGTTGAACAACTTTAAGGAGGGTTTGAAGAAAATCATGGCTTTCCGTAACGTTCGTAGAAGACTTCTCTTGGTGGTTTTGGAACAAGCCAACCCCAGAACAAACCAGCACAAATTCTTGACATACTTTACCAACAAATTGTAGAAGTGAACTAGAAAAGCTTGGAAAGTTGAAATTTCCAAGGAGATTCTGCTTGTTCATTGCATTGGAAAGATAGAAATAATAGATGACATTTTGAAAATTTCTATCAAATCTGGAAACATTGATGTGATAGCGGCATTGATGAGGTGGAGAATAAAGTGTGAAGTGATGCTTTTTGGAGACCAGTGAACTCATTTAGGAGATGTCTGCTTTGGCCCATCATCCAGTAAATTATTTTAGACAATGCAATGTCATGCTTCATTTCATCTTTTGGGAAAGATGCAAATAACCAAAAAACAAACCTACAAAAGGGACTTTTTATAGAAAACAGATTTTAAGGGTTAGCATCCCTTCAGTTCTACTTCCCATACTACATTTATATCACAAAATAGTACATTCCCCTTCATGACTTCAAATAGCAAAAAAAAAGGTCTACTCTGTGTGGGAAGACAGGTAAGTATAAGAAAGATTTTCCTCATGTGTAATTACATTTTTATACATTAAATACATGAGAGTGTAAATTTCAGTTGTCTAAAAATTTACCTTTCTGAAATTCCACACTGGCTGGGTAGACAAGGTGCCCATTAGAGAAGGAATTTTTGTAATAAGACTGAAACATTGTCTAACTTAGGGAATACTTTAGTGTATGTTGGATGAATATGTTTAAATGATTCTCAGATTTGGACAGGTAAGTCATTTTTATATCTTGTTGTTCAATGTGTAATAATATATAATCAGATTCTTTTCTTTGTAGGGTTTCCCTAGCCAGCAGAGCTTACATCAAGACAGCTGGACTGCGATCTACCATAGCGTGGGCAATGGCATCTCTGGCTGACATTAAGGTAAGAAAAATGTTTTCCTTCCTGTTAATAGCAAGGTTCTTTTCATAATTAACTATACAGTCTCTTATTGATGGATATTTATGATACTTGCTTTTTCTTTTCTTGACGCTTTTTCTTTAGCTTCTTTTCTTTTTGTCATCGTACTTACAAACTGCTGCAGTCATGCTTTTATATATTGTTGAACTTCTGAGAGTATTTTGGCTCTGAAAAAGCTGAGTCAACAGTTAGCTACATTTCATTATTTCTAATGTTTTGTGTCACAGTTAGAAAATGTGGCCTGTAAAACCTGATTCTTAAATTTTAAGTTTGTCTCTGTGACCAAGATCTTGGTCAATTTTTGTAAATGTTCTATGGACATAAGATGATTTTATCTTCTAGTGAAGAAATGTTCTCCATTATTTTTACTTACTGTATGTTTCACTGCTCCATTTTGAAAGAAGTTTTTGAAATCTCATTATATTGTATTTTTTTAAGTTTTTGCATTTTTATGAGTTGTTGAATTATTCAGCTGCCATGTGGCTTGGTATATACATGTTCATGACTGTCAATACATCATTGTGAAGTGTTCCTTTTTGTTACTTAAGTCCTCTTTATCTTGGTTAAGTTTAAATTTAAGTCTCACTGTCTTACTAATATTTTCACTCCTTTTTGTTTGCGTCAGCCTAATATTTCTTTGCCACTGCTTTTTTTTCAACTTTACATATTTTTTACAAACACACAGTTATTTTTACTCCACTCTGATGGTCTCCTTTTCAGTGAGAGAATTCAGTAAATGTTGTGACGGATAGACTTGATTATATTCTTCCTTTTTTTGTTCTGTTCATAACTTCTCACACTTTGTTTCCTTCTCTTATTTTCGCTAGTTTGACCAAGTTACTTGCTAATCATTTCATTGTTCTCCTTGTGGTTAGAGATTTTACTTCGTTGTTCTATTCCATTAGAGTCCTTTTCCCTGCTCTCTTAACTAAATATATATGACTCTACTCTTAATTTAAAACAGAACATCAACTATTCCCTCTGCCAAGACACACTTTTTACCAAGGCACTCCAATTTTCCCCAACTTCCACCTCTTCCCTGTCATAAGATGAGACCTTTAGAGTACTTTTTTCCCTTCTCCTCTCTACAGTGAGACCTTTGAACATTTTTACCCCTTTCTCTCCCAAGCCCCAACTACTAGAGAAGCTAAATTATTTATTATGTACCAGAACTTTGCTTGAGTATGCTCTTGGGTTTCAAAAGTTCTTAGCACTTACACAGCCTATTCTTAATCATTAGATAGAATTGCACATAATACACACACATTTTTGAATACACACACACAAAGATACATTGCAAGGTGTGTTGCTTTTTGCCATTTCTCTTCTTCTCTTTGTCTTGCCCTGTTTGAGGCCTCTGCTCTGGTTTACTTGTTGCTTGGGTAAAGTCTTGTCTTAGGTATTTTCCTCAAATGTGTTATTTAAATGATATACTGTCTGAATTCCTTTGTATCTTCAAATTTCTTCCTGTTATCCTGGGTATATCTATCTTGGCTGGGTATAGGATTCCTGAATTGCAGTTCTTTTCTCTCAGAGGTCTATAGATGCTGTTCCATTGTCATTTAGCTTCCGGTGGCACAGATGAGCAGACCATGCCAGTGGGATTTTTCTTTTCCTTTATAACTACTTGGTTCCTTCTTTTTGGAAACTTGTAAGATGTTTCTCTTTAATCTTAAAGCCCAGGAATGTCACCAGAACATGCTTATGTATATGTCTTTTCTATTTAGCCCAGACCTTGGTGAGTCTTAGATTCTGGCCATCACTTACTGGCTGGGAAGCTTTGGGCAGGATACTCAAGATCTTTGTGCCTCAGTTTCTCATTTGCAAGATGAAAAGAGTAGTAATATCTCATGGGATCATGACAAGATTAAATGAATTAGCATTAATAAAATGATTAGAACAGTACCTAACATACAGAAAGTGTCTAAGTATTAGCTGCCATTTTGGTAATAATAAATAATTATACCAAAATTATAGTTAATAACTAGAACTATAATTACTATTTCGAATATATAATTATAAAAATTATTATTTATTTTTAATTCTCCGGCCTAAGCACTTTTTCTTCCATTATTTAATTATTGCCTCAACTCTTTGGTGAATTTAACTTTAAACTACTCTCTTTTTCCTACTTCTGAAATTCCTATTATGAACATGTTAAGCTTCCTGGCTCTATCCTCCAAGTCTCCTATCCTTTTGACATGATTTCCGTCTCTTTATATTTTGACCCTGCATTTTGAGTTATTCTTGAACATTATCTTCCAAATTACAACAAGAGTCACAGAGACATGCTCTATTTTATTTATATTTCTAGCTTAAAAAAAGACTTTTTAGCTTCAGAAAGGTATGTGTGTCACATTTGAATATCTCTGAAAGCTCTTCTTTTATTCAAATATTGATTTGTGTTTTCTAGTAATTAGTAATTCTATTTTACTAGGTGTGTGTTCTGATTATTCTGCCTATTTACTCTAAAACTACCGAGGGACCTCCTCCTTTTTTTTTTTTTTACATGTGCCTTGGTTTTTGTTTGTGTGTTTTGTTTTAGCTCACTGGGGCTAAAATGTGACTGTTAAGTATTTTAAATGGCCAGAATCCTATAAATGGTAAAAGGCAAATGGATCTCTGGCACCCCAGGCTCAGCAGTGTAAAGAGAATCTGTCAGTCCTGCTGAGATACCTGGAGGAAACTTCTCTATTCACTGACCTCTCTTTGAGTCCATAGATCTCTGAAGACCAAGCTCTTCCCTAGTTCCACTGATTCTCCCCTCTGGGTTCCACTGCTGTTCTCTAATCACTACCCAACCCACAGCAGGGAGGCCCCACACATGTTCCTTTTTCTGGGACTGTGACAGAGCCTAGGGCTTCTCTTAGCGCCAGTTGCCTCTAGGTCTGAGCATCACTTGGCTCAGCAGAAGCAAAAAGCTTAGAGTTGAGAGTGGAGGAGGGAGCCTCTTTCAGCTTACCAGGTACCCAGAACCCATGATTTTCTTTTTTTGTTTGATTTAAATCTTTAGTTCAGATTTTCTTAGTATAGAGAAAGAGGTATGGTTAATTTTTTCCCAAACTGCCAGTGGTTTCACCAGAGTTTGTATTTAAATATAAATTTATATAATCACCTACACATTTGAAATGTTACCTTTGTTTTAATATAAACATGTTTTTCAGAAAAGTCAAAAGGAAATGATCAAAAATATCCAAAGATAATGCTTGATAAAACTTTTCCTTACTGTGAATTTGCCCTGGGACTACAAAAAGTAAGAAATGTCTCTCTAAATGTGACCACTGGCAAAGGAGGTCTGTTAAAGAACCCAGGAAATGGCATAGTAGAGTTCTTTTGGAGGGAATGTGGTAGTGACCCACAGTCTAAGTGACCCCAGTATCCAACCTGATCCATTTCCTTCCTTGGAGCTTGGTACCCAGAGCAGTACACAGACAGCTCAGCCTTGGGTAGGCCAGTGCCACTAAAAATGAAATTTAAAAATGGGATGTTTGTTATTTATCATGTTTACTATAAACTGTTCTCCTTCCTACATATCATAACAAGGAAAATCAAGTTCTATAAATCCTAATTGTTGTTGTAACTATACAGAAATACTTCTCTACCTCAGCCTGTGGCTACAAGTGTCATGGCAAGAAAAGGTCCTAAGGTAAAATAAAGCCATTTAAAGATACTTCAGGTCAGATTATGTCACTGAACACAGACCATGGGAGAGAAGGAGCACAGTGTGTGGCACATTTGAGATCCTAATAAAAATGGGTTCTCATAATATTAACAATTTTCTACAAAATTTACATTTAAATTTTTCCTTCTGCTCCTTACTGCCCCTTCATGAGGGATTTGTACGATATTCTCTTTAAAATTTAGTACCAGGGGAAGGCTTCTGTCTCTTGAAGAACATTTTCTTTCTTTCCATTAGGTACCATATGGCTCTGACTGAAACCTGGCAGTCCACTGAGGACCCTGCTTCCTCTATAGACATATCAAGTGGTGGATGTCTTTTCTCCCCTATCTCGAGCACCACTGGGCCTGACAGTGGGGTACGTTCCTGCTTGCTCCTCCTTGCCCCTTCTAGACAATTGTTTTCTTCCGTCTGCCCAGAACCTCACAGTGCCTTTGAAGCACATGCCATCAGATCACCCCAGTCAGAGTTCTCTCCCTCTCATTCCTGTAAGAGTACAGGCCATTATCCCGTCATGATTCTTTGGTCTCTGTAACCACTCAGTAACCTGCCTCTTCATATCTTGGCTTCCCTATTCATCTGCTGTAGTCACATCCTAGACCTTGTCATACCCAGAAGGGTATCTCTTCCAAAAATCTCAGTTTTTTTTTCTCCAATACAATATATTATTATTATTATTATTATTACATTTTAGCTTGCATTTACTAAGTGTCATGGAAATATTATACTCAAAGTAACAGAGCTCCAGAGAAAGACCATTAACTAAGAAAGAACAGTTTTACTTTCTTAGCATTCTAATTAGCCTGCTTGCCTCTGCACCACAGATGCTTGTCTTCTTGTAGTTGTTACTGTATAATTGTCAAGCCAAAGCTTGAATTTACATTTGGCATCGGCCTGGTATTGATAATTTATATTCAGGAATCTTGTTCTTAACCACCTCCTCTTTCCTGTTCACTTCCTCTGCTACCCGAACACAAATCCTTAACCCCACAGGGCCCTCCAGTCATTTGACCAGACCCCTGTTTCTTACCACCTGTGCTCATCCCTCCTTCACAGCTTGGATTTTTAAAAGTTGGATCATTATAGTCATTTCCTTGCCCATACTTTTAACTCTCTTCTCTTTTTTTGAGACGGAGTCTCGCTCTGTCACACAGGCTGGAGTGCAGGGGCACGATCTCTGCTCACTGCAAGCTCTGCCTCCCAGGTTCACGCCATTCTCAAGCTCTCTTCCTTCTTATTTGACTTAAATAATAGAATCAGAAGAGAACTTCTGCATGTTCTCCTCACCAAGTCTACCAGCATACCAGAATCTATGCCCACATACTCTGCCTTATTGTTGTTACAATAAGGGAGCTGTTCTTGTTCCACGCTAATACTCTTGTGTGCCAGATTCCATTCCCTGTTGTAGACTTAGGGATTTTTCCTTCTACTGGGTCATCCCCATCAGCATGTATACCTGCTGAAATATCTTTCAACTTAAAAAAATAAAAACCCTCCCCTGAACCCATCTGTCCCTTCAGCCACCACCCCTTTCAAAAGTAATCTTTCCTCTTGAAATATCGATTCCTCAAGTTTTAGGTTTCTTTTATAATACGTACTATGGTAGTCTTAATAATACCAAATTAATATTTCTGTCTGCAGGCTGGTGCATTTGTTTTAGATCCAATGTGTGGACTTGGAACAATACTTTTGGAAGCTGCTAAAGAATGGCCAGTAAGTTCTAAAGTTTGGTAAAGCAAGCAGTTTATCTACTTCAATCAGTATATGTAGTATAATCACCAATTATTTACAAGTAGAGTGTCTGGGGATTATTTTTAATTACATGAGTTATTATTCACTATACTCAAAATAGATTATGAAGGACTAATGAAATTGCTATGTTATTTCTTTAAATACTATGATAAATTTAGGAAAATATGGGAGAATTCTAATCATTAGTCATGACCTAGATTATACTAATACTCAAATTCTTTAGACATTTGTCATTGTAAAATGTTAACAGATCTTTAAAATTTTAACAAAAACTTTACATTTTTTGCTATTATCATTTTAAAAGAATACCCTAAATGTGTTTTGACCTGAATTTAAAATCTACTAATTTCACTTCTGTCATTTGAGAAAATATAAGTAGATTTTCTTAACTCTATAAAATATGTAATAATTTTATTTATGCTTAAAATATTATTTATTTCCCCATAGGATGTGTATTATGTAGGTGCTGATGTCAGCGACTCACAGTTACTAGGTACTTGGGACAATCTGAAAGCTGCAGGCCTTGAGGATAAAATTGAATTACTTAAAGTCTCTGTTATAGGTAAGATACTAAAAATGCAAAACAATTGAGAAAATGAACAATGTAAATATATTTAGAATCATAATATAAAACAAGACTCACTATGTAAAGGTTGGTTTTACCCTTTAATATATCTGTGGGACTAATACTCAGTTTACTTCTAATAGTGAAACCTTTTTATTTTCAAAGGGTTCATAATTGGGAAGCAGCAATTCTATAGTTTTCGTAAGCATGTAAAGCTGACTTCTTAAAATGTGTTTGTTAAAAAAAGAAAAAGTGTTGCATCTGAACCATTTCTTGTATCAGAACCAGTGATCATTTAATATAGCCATAAAGAAAGCAGTGTAATAATAATTCTTTGAATTTCTTTTGAATAAATAATATGAAATGTTCTGAATTATCTTACCATCTTGCCTCACATTAGACAGTATCCATGAGATACACAGGAGTAAGCTAACCACCCATCCCAATTTGCTAAACCAGGACTTTCAGTGCTAAAATCAGCAAAGTCTAGAGTAAACCAGGACAGCTGGTGACCCTGTGAGGTAGAGGGAAAACAGTACCCTGTTTATTGAAGGGGAATCAGCAGTGACACACATGACTAGGAATCAAGTCTACTGAGGCCAATCAAAATAATATTTTCCTGAGAGCCATGGCGTTTACACAATTTTTAAAAACTATTCCTTGTTTTTTTCCTATTCTCCAAGTATACGTCTCTCCCTTAAATAATGAGTGAATTTAATTCCTGGGTAAGAACATTGTATTCTGTTGACAGTGATAGGTAGTAGATAGGTCCCAATATCAAACCTATAATCAGGAGGAACAAAATATTGTTTAAAAAATTTTATTGTAGGGGAAAAGTAGTAAACATGAGTATCAACAGAAGAAAATACTAGGATAACTTGCATAAAAGCATAATAAAGCATCCCCAAAGAAGAAATTGTCTTGTTGATTGAGATCTCATAGTTGTTTGCTGCCAGTGACTTTTATTTTTAAGCCTTTCTGCCAAGGTTTTTAATAGGACTCTGTGCAGGAGACACAAGTTTGGAGAGCAAACTAAGGGGTGACTAGACTGCAAGCTTTCATGATCCCTAATTTCTTTAAGAATGCTATTTCTTTGAAACCTTTAAGAAAACTGAAATTGCTTTGTAAGTTGTTCCAGAGCAGTGAGTTTTCAATCCCTTTACATTCTCCACATCACCTTGTAGGCATGAGGGAGGGAGTACTGAGTTGGCCATTGGACCTCTGTTGCACTCCCAGCTTCACTTTTATGTATTTTCACTTTAGGGGGCATTTTCTAAAAGGTTTCATTTAAAAAACAGTCAGAAGTGCTCCACTGTTTGTGTGTGTGTGCTTTTTAAAGGTTCTCTGTGGCACCAGGTAACTGCATAAATATTAGTTTTTGAAAGGATTCCTCTTAGACTTTAGTGAGGGAAGGACAGAAACAAAGAGACTAGTTAGGAGACTGTTGCAACTCCAGTTATAATCCAGGTAAGAAATGACAGTGGCCTGGCCCAAGGTGGTATTCAAGGAGGTGTCGAGAGAAGGTCAGATATACATCTGGCAGACAGAGCCAACAGAATTTGTTTTCAGATTGGATGTGGACTGTGAGAGAGAGAACATTCTAAGCTTTCTGGCTTGAGCAGCTAGAGGATGGAGTTGTCATTACTGAGATGGGGAAGACGGATGGTGGATCAAGTTAGAGTTTAGGACCTGTTAAATTTCACACCGTTATTAGACTCTTAAGTGAAGGTGTCAAGTTAGTACCTCAGTATACAAATCTGGAGTTTAGGGGATCACCAGGATAGAGAATCACCAGTATAGAGAACATTTAGTTTCATGAGATCTCCAAGAGAATGAGTGTAAGTAGAGAAGGGAAAGGGGACTGAACCTTGGAGTACTCAGATGCTTGGACTTCTGGAAGGTGAGCATCTGGTAAAGGAACAGCTGGTGATGTAAGAGAGTAAGAATCCGGGGAAGAAAGATAGATCAGCTATGTCAGCTGCTGCTCACTGGTGGAGTACAATGAGGCCTGGTGACTGCAGAAGTCAAGGGCAGCTTCCCTGGAAGGGCTCTTGAGAGAATGGGAGGAGATAACTTGAAGACAACTAGTTTAGAGCATTCTCTGGAGCAGTTTGGCTAATGAGGAGAGCATAGAAATGGGACAGTAACTGAAAGAAAGGATATTGGGGATCAAGCAGGGGTTTTTTTGAACATAGAAGTTAGAATTTTTTTGTATATAGAATGTTTGAACTCGCTAAAGAGAAAGATCAAATGAAAAGGAGGAATTTGACATGATGGAGAAGAGAGGGGAATCACTTGTCTACTATATCCAGGACCCTGAGAAAGGACAGGATCAGTGCATGAATGGTTGGGCATGCATTTCTAGGAGTAGGGGAAGGCAGAGGGAGGAGAATGAACCTTAAAACAGGTCACACCAAACCAGCAGTGGACATCAGTGCACTCTTCTCTGCTGTTGATACTGGAGATTATAATTCTTATTACAATTTTTTAAACTCTACACATTTGATAGGTTTGCTTAAATTTACCTTTCTTTACTACTGAGATAAACTTTTTCATATTATATCATTTGTAGATGATTCTTCTGTGAATTGTTTTTAGGATAACTTTCTGGAGGAAAGAATAAATCATCTGTTTTAGGTTATTTCATCATCACAACCTCTTAATATTTAAGTTTCAGTCTAGGAGGAACTATTCGTCTTGCTAATACAGGGGCCAATTTTAACTAATAATTAGCCCTTTATTGCACCTACTTCAGAGGTAAACATTCAGGCTAGATAAAACCATTTATTTTCTTCATTAATTTGGTTTTTTTTTTATTATTATTATACTTTAGGTTTTAGGGTACATGTGCACAATGTGCAGGTTTGTTACATATGTATCCGTGTGCCATATTGTTTTGCTGCACCCATTAACTCGTCATTTAGCATTAGGTATATCTCCCAATGCTGTCCCTCCCCCTCCCCCCACCCCACAACAGTCCCCGGAGTGTGATGTTCCCCCTCCTGTGTCCATGTGTTCTCATTGTTCAATTCCCACCTATGAGTGAGAACATGCGGTGTTTGGTTTTTTGTCCTTGCAATAGTTTACTAAGAATGATGTTTTCCAGTTTCATCCATGTCCCTACAAAGGATGTGAACTCATCATTTTTTATGGCTGCATAGATTAAAGACTTAAATGTTAGACCCAAAACCATTAAAATCCTACAAGAAAACCTAGGCAATACCATTCAGGACATAGGCGTGGGCAAGGACTTCATGTCTAAAACACCAAAAGCAATGGCAACAAAAGCCAAAATTGACAAATGGGATCTCATTAAACTAAAGAGCTTCTGCACAGCAAAAGAAACTACCATCAGAGTGAACAGGCAACCTACAGAATGGGAGAAAATTTTTGCAACCTACTCATCTGACAAAGGGCTAATATCCAGAATCTACAATGAACTCAAACAAATTTACAAGAAAAAAACAAACAACCCCATCAAAAAGTGGGCAAAGGACATGAACAGACACTTCTCAAAAGAAGACATTTATGCAGCCAAAAAACACATGAAAAAATGCTCATCATCACTGGCCATCAGAGAAATGCAAATCAAAACCACAATGAGATACCATCTCACACCAGTTAGAATGGCCATCATTAAAAAGTCAGGAAACAACAGGTGCTGGAGAGGATGTGGAGAAATAGGAACACTTCTACACTGTTGGTGGGACTGTAAACTAGTTCAACTATTGTGGAAGTCAGTGTGGCGATTCCTCAGGGATCTAGATCTAGAACTAGAAATACCATTTGACCCAGCCATCCCATTACTGGGTATATACCCAAAGGACTATAAATCATGCTGCTATAAAGACACATGCACACGTATGTTTATTGCGGCACTATTCACAATAGCAAAGACTTGGAACCAACCCAAATGTCCAACAACGATAGACTGGATTAAGAAAATGTGGCACATATACACCATTAATTTGGTTTTTAAGAGCTCTAATTATAAATACGATTTAGAGTGTTGAGATCTATGAATCCCTTGTTTAAGGGATCTCATGCCTTTTTACTATAGGAATTAAGAACACTTACCGACTTTAAGAGTCACACCAAGTATAAATCCTAGCTCCACCATCGTTTTTTCACCGTATGGCCTGCAGCAGAAAAACTGGACCTCTCTTTATTTTCTCATCTGTAATATGAAGATTATAATACCACTCCATAAGGCTGTGATGAGGATTTATTACATAAACACACAGAGTTTAGTGTCTAAAACAGCATGAATTAGTAAGACATCTGTAAGCACTGTTATGTTGGTATACCTAGGAAGTTAGTAATAATCATTCCTATTATGACTTACATTTCTGTAAAATCACAGTCTTCAGCCTCTGTGTGCTTTAATGACTTTATTTTTTCTACCTTTTTAATAAGCATTCATTTTGTTTTATGACCCTCAACTAATATAAAAAGAAGTTGTCTTAGCTGGGCGCAGTGGCTTTATGCCTATAATCCCAGCATTTTGGAAGGCTGAGGCAGGCAGATTAGTTGAGCTCAAGAATTCGAGACCAGCCTGGCCAACATGGTGAAACCCCGTCTCTATTAAAAATACAAAAAAAAAAAAAATTAGCCAGGCATAGTGGCTGTAGTCCCACCTATTTGGGAAGGGGAGGCAGAAGAATCGCTTGAACCTAAGAGGTGAAGGTTGCAGTGACCCTAGATTGTGCCACTGCACTTCAGCCTAGGTGACATGGTGAGACTCCATCTCAAAAAAAAAAAAATCTTTTAACATGAATAAATCATATGTATTTATTCCTAAGTTTTAATCATTAAGAAAATTTGGAATCAAATGAATATTATGTTACAAGTTTTCTTAGGAAATAGCAATTAGTCATTAGTTAGGCTTTTTTAAATCTGCAGATATATGTACATTCTAAGATAGAAACTATAACATAAACAGATTTGAGCAAAAGAAACACATTTATGATTTAATTAAAATGGCAAAATTATAGCTAAAAGGAAATATTTTCTTTCCTTCCAGTTAGGCATTCTGTAGCCTGTCACACATCACTTAAGTGTAGGTTTATAACAAGATTATTAGCAACAGTTGTGCTTTGTTCTCAAGAGTTTCCACTCTTGCGGTAAGATGGCATGCTTTTTTCAGGACACTCATAAGCACCACATAATATGGTGTTTGCATTTTCTTTCATACTGGTTTGTTTTCTCCTCTGCTGGCTTGGCCTTGGTGTTCTAGCCAGGTGTCTTATGGCTCACGCCATATTCTGCAAGATTCATGAAGCTGCCAGGGTGCCCATTTGGGAAATCAGAGGGAAATGTGGAAAGTGATGGGGTAGGTGTATATGAAATATGTGTAGAAAATAGGGTATAAGTTCAACATAGAGAGTAGTTCATATGTTCTTGCTGCTAAAACTTTATCATTTATTATATGGTATAAGTCCTTTTTTATTGTTCGGTAACACTTCTATTTTGTAACAAACTCTTTCAGAAGAAATAAGGTTTTAAAAATGCATTTTTAGTGAAAAAGTAAGTATTGAGCTTCTATTTCTTAAGACAGCTGATGAACATATAACTCGAGTCAATATTTGTTGGTATTTACAATCCTACTGTGAAGGCCATGGCGATATCACTGACCAAATGAAACAAGTCTGTTTATAGAGGGATCTGGCATTTATCTTAAAACTCAGTAGTTCTTAAACAAATTTTTTTGTTGTTTTTTGAGACAGTCTTGCCCTGTTGCCCAGGCTGGAGTGCAGTGGTGCAATCTCAGCTCACTGCAACCTCCACATCCCAGGTTCAAGCAATTCTCCTGCTTCAGCCTCCCAAGTAGCTGGGATTACAGGCACACACCATCACCCCCAGCTAATTTTTATATTTTTAGTAAAGACAGGGTTTCGCCATGTTGCCCAGGCTGGTCGCAAACTCCTGAGCTCAGGCAATCCACCCGCCTTGGCCTAACAAATTTACAAGAAAAAAACAACCCCATTAAAAAGTGAGCAAAAGACATGAGCAGATACTTCTCAAAAGAAGACATCCATGTGGCCAACTAACATACAAAGAAAAGCTCAACATCACTGATCATTAGAGAAATGCGAATCAAAACCACAATGGGATACCATCTCATGCCAGTCAGAATGGCGATTATTAAAAGGTGCAGAAACAACAGATGATGGTGAGGTTGTGGATAAAAGGGAATGCCTTTACACTGTTGGTAGGAGTGTAAATGAGTTCAACTGTTGGGAAAACAGTGTGGTGATTCCTCAAAGATCCAGAGGCAGAAATACCATTTGACCCAGCAATTCCATTACAGTGCATATATCCAAAGGAATATAAATCATTCTATTATAAAGATACATGCACACATATGTTCACTTGAGCACTATTCACGATAGCAAAGACATGGAATCAACCCAAATGCCCATCAATGATAGACTGGATAAAGAAAATGTAGTACATATATACCATAAAATACTATGTAAACATAAAAAGGAACAAGATAATGTCCTTTGCAGGGACATGGATGGTGCTTGAAGCTGTTATCCTCAGCAAACTAACGCAGGAACAGAAAACCAAACACTGCATGTTTTCTCTTATAAGTGGGAGCTAAACGATGAGAACACATGGACACATGGTTGGGGGACAGCACACACAGGGGTCTGTCGGGGAGGCGGGAGGGGAGGGAGAGCATTAGGAAGAATAGCTAATGGATGCTGGGCTTATTACCAAGGTGGTAGGTTGATCTGTAGCAAACCACCACAGCACATTATGTAGCAAACCCATACATCCTGCACATATACCCTGGAACTTAAAAGTTGAAGGAAAAAAATAAAAACTTAGTAATTCTAAGAATGCTAGGCCCAAAGCCAACAATTTATCACATGCAACTGAAGAAAATGCGTTTAAAATATCACTCTGTGAAGTATGACTTTCCTTTTAGATCAAATGGCTATTCTTCTAAATTTATTTTGCTCATATTCAATTGTGAGTTTTGTTATGCACCTAGCAAAATGAAGCTGGTACTGTTAATGTGCTGGCTTCCTTAGCAGAAGACCTTTGCAGACAGTTAAATGTTGCTAGTTTTGTATCAATATCATCACATGATTTAGAAAGATAATCAGTTAAGTCAATTCCAGTAGTAGCTTTGTTTTCTTTTTTTACCCTAATTCTTGGAAATTTCATAGGGTTTTTTTCTGTCAAAGATGCAACTTCTTTGTGAATGCTACTGTGAATTCAGTTCGGCATTGCCCACCTGTGTGCTTATGCGTTACTTCGTGGGCCACATCATGATGCTAAAAATTAATATTCTTACTAAAACCTATGGAGCAGAAATGCACTTGAAATTTAATGTTATACCCATATAATTCATAATTACCTCCAAACAGGCTGCAGTGTCTGTTGAAACAGACACTTGTCAAAATAATTGAATTTTGTTTTTTGTTTTTTTAAGACAGAGACTTGCTCTGTCACCCAGGCTAGAGTGCAGTGGTCTGATTATAGCTTACTGCAGCCTTGAACGAACTCCTGGGCTCAAGCAGTCCTCCCATCTCAGCTTCCCAAGTAGCTAGGACTGTAGGAGGTACTCATCACCATGCCTGGCTAATTTTCTTTTTTAAAAAAATAGAGATGGGATCTCACTGTATTGCCCAGGTTGGTCTTAAGTGATCCTCCCAGCTCAGCCTCCCAAAGTGCTGGGATTACAGGTGTGAGCCACCCCATACCTGGCCACTGTTTTTTTTTTTTTTTTTTTTTTTTTTTTTTGAGACAAACTCTCACTCTGTCACCAGGCTGGAGTACAGTGGTGCGATTTTGGCTCACTGCAACCTCCACCTCCTAGATTCAAGCAATTCTCCCGCTTCAGCCTCCTGAATAGCTGGGACTACAGGTGCATGCTACCATGCCCAGCTAATTTTTGCATGGGGTTTCACCCTGTTGGCCAGGATGGTCTCGATCTCTTGACCTCATGATCCACCTGCCTTGGCCTCCCAAAGTGCTGGGATTACAGGCGTGAGCCACCGTACCCAGCCTTCTTTTTAAAATATACACAGAATAGATGAACTGCAAACTATTTGTGATGAAGATGACCGAATGCAAAAAAATACTTCTGCATAGCAATACTTACTTTCTTTGCTTGTCCATCAGTTGGATTTTAAAGTGTAAGTCTTCAAAGAATTACTCTGTAAATCAACCAAAGTGTCCTAGGATGGTGCTATAAACTTTACCAAAAAAAAAAAGTTGCCTAATTTTGGTGGCATTTTATGCAGAATATACTGGAAATCTATAATCAAAGGAGTCAACAAATGAAGTGCCAAAATACATTAGCTTTTGAATTTTTTGGTGAATTACAGTTGTTAAAAACAAAGCTGGCAGCAGGAAGACATTGATCATCTTTCCCTAAAAACGTGAAGAAATGAACAAATTATTGAAAGCTCAACAATGCACAAGACTTAATTATGAAATTCTGTAAATATTCTTTGGATATGGTATGGAAAGAATCTCCTGATGACTTTCCTTATTGTAATTGGATAAATTTGTAGTCTAGAATGGAATGGAATGAAATGGTGAAGGCCTTAATTTTGTATCATCTAAATTTGGTAAAACAATTAAAAGAATACTAGAGATTATTTGAGTTTTGTATTGTGAACATATTTGTCAAAGGCACTGTCATTGGAGGGACTGTGAACTGGAGGGCTGAAATATTTACCCTTTCCATATGAAAAAATAGAACTGAAAGTAGACTTCATTTACCAGAACTCGTTCAGATATTAGCACTGTCGGCAAATTATTTTTTCTCAAAAAAAATAGTCTTTTATTAAACTTAAAAATTTCATTTTGCACAGATATGTTTTTAGGGCCACCATAATAAACCAATTTTTTGGATAATAAATACTTCAAATATTTCAAAGCATATAATTTTCATATAAAATAACTAGCATAGTTATTTCTAGCATTCTCATCTCAGAAATGTTCATTTAGACTATAAATTGTATGGTGACCCAATCCAGATGCCAGACTACATTTTGCATGTTTAAGACTAATGTTTATGGACTTCTTGATTAAGATGGCAGATCAAAATTTCATTGAAAGCTTTACGCCCTCTTGTACTTACTGAAAATAGAAAAAGAAGAGTACTCATCAAAGAAAACAAATTCAGCAACCAAACAAGAGAAGGTCATAATCTAATGCAATAAACCTCAAAATATATTTTGGCCACAATAAAAAGAAAATGTTATAGAGCATTTGACAATAGAATAGTGGTTATTTACAAGGTTCTGAGATGCTGTTTACAAAGTTACCAAAGCAAAGTGTAACCCAAAAATATTATGCCTAACCAAAACATCATCTTAAGGACAAACATTTTGAAATACGAAAAAGTTCAGACATTTCACAACTAAGCCCTTTTGGGGAAAACTATTTAATCCAGGCATTAAGAGGTTAATTGGCTGAGAAATGGAGACAATAAAGGCAAAATGATTAGTGATAAGGATGAAATTAATTTAACTGTAGAACTAAGTTTAAACAATTATGGGAATTACTGTTAGGAGACAGAATATGAATAACATAAACCTGGACAATAGAATAAACAGCAGAAAGAACAAGGAACAAAAATAGGAAGAAGGATATGTTCAATTTTATAAAAGTGCTCAATGAACCTGGTCTTTAGTTTAAATATATGCATGAAAAGACATCTTGAAGGCCCATAAATCCCTTTGGAAGAAAGCATCTTGGGGCCATAGTCCTGAGTTTTTGGAAATTTTTACCCATTTTTCTCCTGGAAGTAGGAAAAATAGGGCAGTTTTTTTCTTCAAAACAACTGGTATTTTAAAACTAAATTTTTTTTCATGTTCTTGAATCATCCTGCAGAGATGTAAAAAAGAGATGATTTTTACTTGTTTTGAGCTATGTTTCTATTTCAGAATCTTAGCTCATTAGTTACAAGCAAATTTTTTGTTCACAAGCAGTATTCAAAGCATCTAATAATTTAAAAGATTTTACTGTATGTTGAATCGTATTGGTCAGGTGCTCATGGTTCTAGGAGTATCTGCATCTAAACCTATGGAGATGGGGACCACAATCTGTTTTACAAAGACCTTTCAGTTGATTCTAATATGCACTAAGTTGTAGTTTCCAGATGGTAGTGGTGCTACTGCTATGGGGACCACACTTGGAGAACCACTGCTAGAGGAAAGGAGAGTAGGAGAGAGGCCCACCTAGAAGTAGTTGCCCTACCTCAACCTTAGATGCCCAAGAGTGAGGGAGAAGGGGATACTGTGTTCTGCAAAGCTTTTTTGAAGGATGGCACACTGGTTTCCACCTGGCTGTCATCTCCCATTTACATCAGAGAGGGACATTATAAATAATGACCACAAAGCAGCTAACAGTTACTGAATGCTCACTTTGTGCCAGGCCCTGTTCTAAATGTCTTCTATATATTACCTCTTTTATTGACTTCTGAGGTACCTAATCTTATTCTATTTTACAGATGAAGAAACTGAAGCAGTAATTTCCCAAAGTCCCACAGTTAGTGAGCAGCAGAGCCAAATGCAAGCTGACACCAGAGCTTATGCTTTCAACTACATCAAGAAAAGCTTTGATTATTTTATGCTCTATTGGAAGATGACACTGCTTAGTTCTGGAGATTTTTTTAAAAAATTATTCTCTTCCATCTATATGAAGTTTATGTATTCAACTTCTAAAATTATTTAAAGCAGTTTAGCATATTATGTAATATAGAGCAGCAAAGTTCCCAATAAAAATGGAGACCCAGAAGAAAAAAATCAGTGTTACTAAACCTGGACATAATAGGCAGCCAACTTATATGTAGGTACTGTGTTTGTGTGTAGCGTAAGGTGAAAGAAAGACTTGGGATTAAATTCAAAAGTAAATTACTACATGCTTCCTCATAAATAAAACATGTGAGAACTATGGTTGCCTTCATTGTCTATTTATTGTCTTTAGTCATTTTGTAAATGGATGTGTACTATATCAACACCCTAAAACCATGAGGTTAAAACATAACTTGGGAAAAAGGAATTCCTGTCTCAGCTTAAAAGAATATTATCCTCTTTTTTTCGAACAGTCTACTCTTCTTCTATTAACCTCACATAAGGGTTAGAACTAGGAGAGATCTAGCAAGTAGTCATTAGACTTTCCCAGATTATAAAGCACTTTTTGCTATTAAATTTTCTACCAACAGAAACTTTTGATATTTAGTGAAGATTATTTCTGCAGTTAGGTACTATTCAAAATGAAAATTGGGACATTTGTCTTATGAGTATTTAACTGAATTTAGGAGATGGATGAGAAGTAAAATAAGTAAAAAGTGGAAAGTACATCTAGAAGATGTGGATGTTAGGGTAGAGTGTACTGTGTTACCTTTTGATAATGTAACTTCTGAGAAGAAAACATGAAGATAATAAAGCAATTTAGAATTAATCAGACAATAATTTTTAGTGATAATCATTGTGTTGATTATTGATTATGTAGCCTTTTCTCTAGTCTTAGAACTTAATAGATATTCTTAACCTTCCAAGTTCTCTTTTAAAAATACAATGATAGCTGTGGATCCTCTCCCTCAAAAACAAGTAGATCTAAACATACGGTTTTAAAATGGGAAATGAAAATTGTAGAATATAATTTTGTGGAAGATTTTTCTAGGCAACTTAGTGGAGCTAGCAGCTTTCTATACAAGCTATATATTTAGAGAATTGAGTTTTCTGGCTAATGTTAAGTTCTGCTTAACTTACATTTTATTGTATCTGAAAAACCAATTTTCAACTAACAGAATACACTAACTGTATCATTTATCATTAGTGATTGTGAAAGCATTTTGGGATCTTGTAATTACCTTAAAACAATATTAGCAACCCTAACTTTTATCTGTTATGCAAAAATAATCCTGTGTACTTCAATTTTCTCATTATTTGAGTTGTAAATATTTGACCCTACTGTAATAGGATTCTCTGATTTCTATATTTCAGAATTGCCATTGCCTTCAGAAAGTGTTGATATTATTATTTCTGACATTCCATTTGGGAAAAAGTTTAAGTTAGGAAAAGACATCAAAAGCATTCTACAAGAAATGGAAAGGTAAGTTGTTGAATTTATTTTCATAATTTTTTTTAGCTACTGGGCATTTAACCGAAATACATCATAGCTCTTCAGTTAAGGTCTGATTGCTTTTTAGCAATTTCCCAGAGTTTTTGTAGCTTAATTTTCTAAGGTTTTAAGTCAGAAGTTTATAACAAATAAATGTTATCCATATCATCTTACACTATAAATTTTATTCAGAAAAATATTAATTTTCTATTATGTACTGAGATTTGAATGTATGAAATAGTGACCTATATTTCAGTCAGTGGTCTGAAGCAAAATTTTACATACTTGCTTCCATCCCTCACAAAAAAAAAAAAAAAAACCTGCCTTCTCTGTGTTAATCCCCCAAACTTAACAGATGAGAATCTGGGGCACAGAAAGATTAACTTTCTTATGATCACTCCGCTACTAAACAACAGAACAGAATTCTGTTACACAAGGAACCTTCCATAACATAGAATGGGCAACACCTTTATTATTTATTGTTGTCTTTGTCCATTTTCTGTTGCTATGAAGGAATACTGGAGGCTGGACAATTTGTAAAGAAAAGAGGTTTACTTGGCTCATGATTCTGCAGTCTGTAAAAGAAGCGCAGTGCCAGCATCTGCTCAGTATGTGATGAGGGCCCCAGGCTGCTTCCAGTCATGGCAGAAGGCAAGCCCGGTGTGCAGAGATCACATGGCAGGAGAGGAAGCAAGAGGGAGAAGGGGGAGGTGCCAGGCTCTTTTTAACAACCAGCTTTCCCTGGAACTAATAGAGTGAGAACTCAATTATCACCCCTCACAGGGAGGGCATTAATCTATTCATGAGATATCTACCCACATAATCCAAACACTTCCCGTTAGGCCCCATCTCCAACACTGGGGATCAAATTTCAACATGAGGTATAGGGGGACAAACATCCAAACTATAGCAGCTGTGAAATGAAAATGTGAAAGTATTCATCTTATGGTTTCTAATGACCTAAGGGAATATAATTCAATGGAAGCATTTCTTTGAGAGATTGAAACAGTGAGGCATGGATATGCATTTTTCTGATGGTTTAAATTGGTAAAGAAGAGAACCTAGAATGCATACAGTTATGAATGGACATGAATATAAGAGGTCAGTTGATATTGTCTAGTTGGGCATTTGATAACATACATTTCAAGAGCCTGCTATGTAAATAATGGGTCACCAATTTAAAATATGAGCCATGTGTCTTAGATGGAGAAAAATCAGTGTCCAGACTAACATTCTGTAAGGAAAATTAAATCTTGACACTTAGTCTAAGCTGAACTAAAAGTCATCTCACTGCATTTTGGGAGCTGAGTGTTCCATGCTTCTTTTGGGATTATCTTATTTCTAAGCAACTTTCCCTGCTACCCAATTGCCTAACTCTTGAAATATTACCTGAGACCTCTCCTTCTGGGCAGTACCTATAATTCAGACATTTCCTGAGCACCTGAACTCCCTGCTGCCCAATATCACATTCCCCTTGAGCAGATTCGGCAACCCTGACTTCATATACAAATCATTTCAGGAGCTTTTAAAAAATACTGATCTCTGCTGTCCACCCCTCCCCACCAAGGCTCTAACTTAATTGATCTAGTGGAGGACTCAGGCATCAGTAGTTCTTAAACACTCCCAAGGTGATGCTGTTGTGCAGCCAGAGTTAATGACTACAGCCTTTGAACCTAACTAGATAATGTACATCTATACCTTTAACCAATTCATGGTGAGATACTAATATGTGAGCAACAATTTACATTTAACCTGGAAGCTTCCAGAGAGTTAGTGGCTTACTCTAACTGAAAATCTAATGCTGCATATTATAGCACCTCTACAAGTCAGTGGAGGGCAGTATTATGAGTAGACAGTTCTTTCAGCCTAGTAAATTATACCAGCCTGACTTTCTCTAGGATGGGTTTGGTTTTTATTCCAGGTGATTGATTGAAAATGAGACAGTAATAGATAATGACAGCCCTCACATTGTGACAGTACATTTAAATACTTAAGAATCAGGAAAATTAGTAGTCATGACTTCCTGCAAAACTAAAGTGCCTCAGTGGGACCAGTTTAAAGTGTATGTATTTGGATATAAGGGACTTTTCCTTCTGTGACCAAGCTTCCTTGCCACCTGCCCCCAACCTTTATGTCTGACTTTTGTACTTTTTTATGGTTTGAAGTTTTATACAGGCAGTGTGGCATAATATAATGGTGAAGTATAGGCTTTGGAGCCAGACTACCTGTGTTCCAGTCTTGGCTCTATTACTTAATAGTTCTTCAGTCATAGGCATATTGCTTAACCATTTGCCTGTCTTTAATACCCACTTAATGGCATTGTTCTGAGTCAGTGGATTTAAAGCTCTTACAACAGTACTGGCCACCTAGAACTTGCTCAGTATTTGTTATCACTTACCTGATTTTTTAGTATAAACCACTTCAAATCCTTTTGGGAAGTATATGAGGATATATGTAAATATATCTGAGTACACATAATTTTTATCCCAATGGTTTACTGATAGTTTAAGACCCTAGATAGAAAATGGAAGGGATAGGAAATTGTGTTCATGAAAACACAATAAACCTGTTCATAACAGGCAGTGGAAATAGTACTGTATGTACCACAGAGCTGGACTCTTCGAGAAAGGACATGCAATCAGAATTAAAGATTGTCAGATAAATGATTACTCTGGTAGCATGAGCTACGCATGCTCAGCTCAATTATTTCCTCCTTTAATGTATTAAAGGATTATGGGTACAGAGCATTGTCAGGAATTCAGAGAAGTACATTTGAGTTTTCTCCTCAAATGTAACCATGCAAATACATGAGCAAAATTAAAAATTCACCTTGCACTGCTCGAAGGAAGAAGACACCGTGTGCCAAAGAGGCTTGAGATGGTTTCAGGAAGAAGCAAGATTTCAGTGAAATTTGGAAGTGAAGACAGAATTGAAAAGGAGACCACATCATGTTTATACATACAGTTGTTTATTAAGTATTTCTTGAGTGAGTAGTACAGCAGGAGGCGTGTTCATGGAACAATGAGTACACCAGACTGCCTGGAGCAAAGGATTTATAGTAGGTGGTTAAGACTTAATGTGTTCCATGGACAAATAATTTAGGATTATTTGTACCATATACTCCTAGTTTTTCAGGTTCACATATGAAAGAGAAATTTCTTATGCTGTTTGATACAGACTTTCCCCAACTTATTGACCGCAGAGTTTTTTCTTAAGAAATAGTAATATTGTATTCTTATTGTCATCACTGATACACTAGTGTTCAAAGGAGTACAGTTTGGTAAATATTGCTTTATAATTCTGAATAGCTTTCATAGTAAGAAATTTAAGTGTTTCATAGTAAGTGTTTCTGGGCACAGTAGTTCATACCTGTAGTCTCAGCAACTCAAGATGCTGGGGTGGGAGGATCACTTGAGGCCAGGAGTTCAAGACTAGCCTGGACAACATAGCAAGAACTCATCTCTAAATAAATAAAAAATTAAAAAATTAGGCAGGTGTGGTGGCATGCACCTTCAGTCCCACTACTTGGAAGGCTAAAGTGGGAGGATCGCTTGAGCCCAGGAGTTGGAGGCTGCAGTGGGCTGCGATCAAGCTGCCTGGGTGACAGAATAAGAACCCATCTCTAAAAATAAAAGAAAAGAAATTATGTGTATATGAACTAGGTAACACCAGTAGCTTGAGGTATGATCAAGCTGCCTGGGTGACGGAGTGACCCCATCTCTAAAAAAAAAAAAAAAAAAAAAAAAAAAAGAAAAGAAAAGAAAAGAAATTACGTGTGTATGATCATGGAAAGATGCCTAGAAGGACATTTATGGAAAATATTAATCAGAGTAGCAGGATTTCAGGTGATTTTCACTTTTTCTCCATTATTTGAACAAAATTACAATAAACGGTGACTGTCCTGCTAGGCATCTTGCCATGTACATATGCACAAAAAGACACGTTTTCTACCCTATATAAATAGGATTATCCTTAACTTAATATACTGTAACATTGCTTTTTTTCCACTCAACAATGTCATGAATCTCCTTTCTGATCAGTTGTTATGATATACATTATAATTTTCAGTGGTTGCCACATTATATGTATGTACCATTATGCAACCAGTGCTTATGGATGAATATTTATATAATCCTCAATTTTTTATTTTAATAAAGAACTATTCTTTGAACATCCTTGCATGGTTTTTCAAACTTAACTGTATGACCAAGCACCACAGTCACAGTATCACAGTTTCTTCATCTGCAAAATGACAATGCTATAGAGCATACTTAGAAAGATAATTCTGAAGGTTAAATGATATGTAATACAGAGCATTTCCAACTGCCTGGCACATATTAAGTACTCAATAAATATTAGCTATATCACCATTATTATCACTGTTATTCTACTACTACTTCTGCTATTACATCTTCTTAGGATAATTTCCTAGAAGTGAGCTTGCTAGGTCAAAGGTTATGTACATTTCATATTTTTGATACATTATTGCTAAACTATTGCCCCAAAAAGTTACTTCAGTTTCTGTCTTCAGGAGTACTCATTTTCCCATCCACTTCTTCCTTGCTCAGTAGAAGAGGTTTCCCTCTTCCTGCGAGGGTTTATCCTCTCAGTTCCTTCCTCCTCAAGGATCACACTCTGCCCACTTCTCATTTTTATCTTCTGCCTACTCATCTGCTGGTTCTTTCCAGGAGATTCATTTATCCCTTCCCCAGACACGTTTGGAAGTCTTTGCATCTCCCATGCACTTGCATGTACTTGGCCCTGGGGATTACAGCAGTGAATATGACAGGCAAGGTCTCTGACCATTCATTGTGAGAAGACAGATGGTTAATCAGTAAACAAACTGGATAATGTCAGATCATGACTGGTACGGTGATGGACATAAAACATAATGTTTTGCTTTAGAGTGAGAGAAAAGTAGTGGTTATCCTAGCTAGGTAGTCAGGAAAGGCCTCTCTGGGAAAGTGATATTTGACTGTGGGGCGTGAGTGATGAGAATGAGTGATAAATGCAGAGTGAACAGCAATTCCAAATGTCCTAAGGTATGAAGCAGCTTGGTGAGTTTGAGCAGCTGAAGGAAGGTCAGTAAGCAAAGAAAGCAGGCAGTGACATCAAAAAGGTAGGTAAGGGTCAGATTGTGTAGGAGCCTTGGGTGCCAGAGTAAGGGGGTTAGAATGTATTTGAAGTACAGCGCAAGCAACTGAGGAGTTAGCAAAGAATTTACATTTCTCTTCTGTGTGGAAACGGAAAACAGAGTGGGAGGGGCGACAAGAATGGAAACAAGACCTGTCTACCAGATTGTTGCTGTGGTCCAGTCAAACTGAATGAAGTAGACAAATATGTGATACAATTTAGAGACAGAATTGTCTAGCTTTGCTGATGGATTAGACTAGGGAAAGCTACCTAAGCTTCTTAGATTTTTGCTGGGCATGAGGCAGATTCCCCTTAACTCTTGGTCCTTTAGCTTCCACTCTGTTTCTTTTCCTGTACAGCTGAACTTCTTGAAATAATAGTCTACACTTGACACCTCTGCTTCCTCACTTTCCAGCCCCACTCTACCCTGGCAGACGAGCATCTGCTTCTGCCTTCGGCTAGGATTGCTGTCCCTGGGTTCACTGATGACTTTTCATAATCCTGATCACCTATTAGTCCTATAGCATTTGTTATTTTATTTTACCTATATATAATTTATATATAATATATATTATATATTTTTTACATATATATGTAAAAAATAATTTTATTTTAAAGACAGGGTCTATCTCTGTTGCCCAGACTAGAGTGCAGTGGTGTAATCTCAGCTCACTGCAACCTCTGCCCCCTGGGCTCAAGCAGTCCTCCCATCCCAGCCTCCCAAGTACCTGGGACTACCGGCACACGCCACCACACCTGGCTGATTTTTGTATTTTTTTGGTAGAGACATGTTTTGCCATGTTGCCCAGGCTGGTCTCAAACTCCTGGGCTCAAGTGATCCTCCTGCCTCAGCCTCCCAAAATGTTGGGATTACAGTTGTGAGCCACCGTGCTGGCCCTATAGCATTTGACACTGTTGAAACTGTTTCCTTCTTGAAACTGTACTTCTTTGGCTTCCTTGACATCACTGTTGTCCAGATTTTCTCTGAGGATGTCTATTTCATGGGTCTTCTCCTCTGTCACTTTTTAAATGTGAAATCTCTGCTCCTTGTCCCATTTTCTCTTCTCAACCTGAACTGCCACCCCACGTGATCCCATCCACCATTACGGCTTTAACTACCGTTTACTGTATCTTTACCTCAGGCCTGGTCTTTTCCATTACTCCAGGCTGTGTATCCAGCTGTCTGGTGGAATCCGCACTTACGTGTTCCTTAGGTACATCAGCACCTTCCAAGCTGAACTCCTTACTCCCCTCCTCTCTCCACCTCCCACCCGCTGTGACTCACCCACACCCACTGAGCTGCTTTCAGAGCTGCCTCCTCTCCACTTCCTCCCGTCTTTGCTGCTTTTTCTGCTTCCAGCACCCTCCCCTTGCTGCAGCCGCTTGCCGTCGCTTTGCCTGGCTCATTCCTGCTTGTCTTTTAACTCATAACACAGGTATCTTCCTCTGGGAAATTCTCCCCTCTCTCCCATGCCCAGGTTTGGGACCCACCTCATGTTCCCAAGCCCCTCATGCTTGCCTTGATTATAGCATTTTCACACCCTTTACTCGACTCTTTCTCCCAAAGAGATGTTCAGTGATCTCTTAGCAACTTACAGGGCTATGTCACGGGACACAGGCATGTATTTTCATCGCCTTTTCCACATAAGTGCTACATAGACTTTGATAATTGAGTACATGCATTCTCCTCAAAAAGCTGACATTTCAAGATCTGCCCTTCTTTTTCTGATTTTTCCTTCACCATTTCTTTGTTCGTGTCCTTCCTGTTAACTTTCTTCTGTCAGGCTACTGCTTTTAATACATGCAATATTTAGGATTCTGTCATTCGCCTTTTCCTTTATACAATCATTTATTAGACTGTGACTACAAATTACTTTGAGGCTTGCCTTTTAAGTGGAGTAAAAATAGATAATTAAAGCAGATTTGTACTAGGGATTTCATAATTACTATAATGAATATACATTATAGAAGATACTACCTAATTATCAAAAATCCTTGTATTTAAATGGATAAAATTAAATTTCAAATTAAAAACTGAACTATTTTAAATGAAGTGGGATTGTCTGTTGTCTAGAAAGGAGAAAGATAGCAATTACCATTTTTTTTTTGTCACAGAGTACTTCATGTTGGCGGAACCATTGTATTGTTGCTTAGTGAAGATCACCACAGGCGCCTTACAGATTGTAAAGAGAGCAGCATCCCTTTCAATTCCAAGGACAGTTACACAGATGAACCAGGAATTAAAAAGTGCTTGAATCCTGAAGAAAAAACTGGTGCGTTCAAGACAGTGTCAACTTCATTCGAAGCCAGTAACCACAAGTTCTTAGACAGAATGTCACCATTTGGCTCCTTGGTACCAGTGGAATGCTACAAAGTTAGCCTTGGAAAGACAGATGCGTTCATATGTCAATATAAGAAGTCGCACTCTTCTGGACTGTAGCAGGCTTGCTGCCATCTGCCGGGTTCAGGCCCCTGTAAGTTAGCTGTACAGCAGAAGTTTGCTGTCTCTAGGATTCATATAGCACCCACAGAGCTCCAAGTAACCAAATTCCCCCAAAGACAGGAGGTGTGGCTGATGGGTACACGTGCTTGGTAAGAGTTTCTGCTTTATATTCTAAAGTGCTTAATGTTTTTGACAAAAAAATTACCGAATATTTTTTAGACTTAAGTTTTATCTTCTGTCAGAATGTGAAAAGTTCTGCCCAGTTTCTGAGCAAAAACTTCAATTTCAAAATAAAAGTTTTCAGGGATTCACCTAAGTGTATCACAATCAACACCAGACTGGGGATATTTTAACTATCAGATTTTCAGAAATGTAAAAACCTTTATAGGTAACTTCTTTTGATATTAAACTTGATTTTTCAGCCTGTAATTTTCTTCTCCATTGGAATGAAAATAATTTGTATTTACAGTACATTTTTTATGTTTATTATGTAAACCAACAGTGAGAATAATAACTGAATTAAGCCAATATCCTTCAAAACATGATGGAAAATGAAATTTGCTTTTTTTCTAAAAGCATTCTTACATTGTCACCTCGCCCTTATTTATAGAAAGTCAGTTTGTTTCTTATGTTCACTACCTGAGAAAAAGAAACAGTAAGTTGAGAATATATGCTGTGGTTTAATTTTTTTCAGTAGTCTGATACAATTGTTCAACTTATTGGCAGCTTTAGTGGTATTTGAACAACTTTCCTATGTTTGGGAAATTTTCCACCCTGTGAATCACCTCTCCAAAGCAGAAGTCATAAAATCTGTTTTCCAGCCAGGGTGTGGAAACCTGGACCCCTGGTATCAGGTGCACCCATGTGCAAGCTATGGTATTTGTGCCCCGTGGCAACACAAAGCGGTCTTCACCAGAACATTCCTCTCCTGCGGTTTCAGTGCTGCTCTTGGCTATGTAGCCACCGCTAAGCTTCTCTCTCTGGCCTTCCTAGGAAATTCTAAGAGCCACCTGCTAATCTTGAATACATTTCATTTTTACTAAAACTAAGTAAATGTGGTTGTGTCGTTAACAGCTGGGACTCTGATAATGGAGATTGATACTCTGAGGGATTTCAAGCAAGAGGCCCCCAATAATGTGAATTCATTATTCGTTATCTGGCCTGCTTGGGTTAAAGGCAGTGAGAATACAGCTAGTGTTATAGAAAGTGTATGGCATGTGATGGTGAAACAGTTCATAATGCCTGTGCTTACCTGATGCTCTGGGAAACACCAAAAACCTGAGGAATACGAGCACTATGAGGCGGGCTATCTGCTTTTGGTAGAACTTGACAACTCAAAGAAAAAGCAAGATTCCTGTAGTCCTTATTGCTTGGGTTAAAGCAGGGGTCTCAGCCAGGGGCAGTTTTTGGTCCTCAGAAGACATATGGCAACGTCTGCAGACATTTTTGATTACCACAACTTGAAGGAGAAGAGAGATACTCCTGGCATCCAGTGGATACAGCAGATAGAGGATGAGAGATTAGGTTAACAAGGTAATGGGTGGCAGGTAGAGGTGGTATATTAGATGAGATGGGGTCTTGAAGACTATTTTAAGGGCTTTAGCTTTTACTCAAAACTACTGAAAGAGTTTTGAATAGGTGATGTCACCTAACATGTTTACAGGATACTGTAGCTGCTATATTGCAAATTGATTGTAGGAAGAGAAGGGTGAAAGTAAAGAGATCAGTTGGGAGTTTTTTGCAATGATTCAGGCAAAAGAAAATGGTAGCTTGCCCCAGGATGGTAACAGTCGTGTTGGTAGGAGGCACATGGATTCTGGATGTATTTTGAAAGTAGAGCCAGAAGGATCTGCTGATGTGTTAGATGTGAGGTATGATAAATGGAGAGGAGACAAGAATGACTGAAGACTTTTAGCCAAGAACTTGGAACAGTAGAGTTTTATCAACTAAGAGAGGAAAGGCTGCAGAGGGTGCAAGTTTGGTGAGAAATATCAGAAGTTCTGTTTTAGACTTGCTAGTCTAGACAGTCTAATTTAGACTAGTCTAGACAGTCTAAACTAGCAGATCTTGTTTAGACTTGCTTGCTAGACAGTTTTAGACTTGCTAATTTTGAAATATGCATTAAACAAAGGGGAGATGTTGATTAGGCAATTGAATACGTGAGTCTGCAGTTTAAGAAAAAGGTCTGCTCTGCAGATACATTATGGGAATTTTTAGTATTTAGGTGGCATGAAACTGGATGGGATCACCAAAGGATTGGGAATAGGAGAAAAAGACCAGGGCTGAGCCCTGAATTCCTCCCATACTGAGAGGTTGGCAGGAGAAGAGGAATCTCCAAAGAAAACTGAGATGGAACAACCAGTGAAATAGAAAGAAAACCTAGTGTGGTTGCCTGGAAGACATGAATAAAGGGTATAGAGGAGGAGTATTTAATCTTATAAATGCTGCTAACTGCCAAGTAAGATAACTGAAAATTGGCCATTGGCTTTAGCAGCGAGGGAGTCATTCATGACCTTGACCATGGGGCTTTTGGTGGAATGGAAGGGGGGCAAAACCAGACTGCAGTGAGCTTAAGAGAAAACAGGAAAAGAGCTGGAGATAGTGAGCATAGACAGTTCTTACAACTAGTTTTGCTGAACAGGTGAGCAAAGAAATAGGAGTAGTAGATTGGTAAGGAATGTGGAAGCAAGAGAAAGATTTGTTGGGAGAAGTAGCAGCTTTTTTTTATGTTAAAGAGAATTCCAGGAAATATGAAAAGATGATGAAATAGGAAAAAAGAGGTAAGTGCTAGAGTGATGGCCTTGAATAAGGGGATAAAATGCAGTCCACAATTGGAGGAATTAGCTTTAGACAGGAACATGATAATTTGTTCACGATTACAGGTAGGAAGACAGCATACAGACATTTCAGCTATAGCATGATAAATATGCTCCTAAAAATTTTTTCATTCTCAAATTTATGCACTAAAAATAACAATTTATGAAAAAAAACGTAAATTCTGGTTGGGGCAAACCATTGCAAACATCCAATTTTGCAACCTGAACACTAACAGAAACACCAATCTTAATATTGGCACAGTCAAGACATTATATTCCTAACAAATATGTAAGTAAATAAGGACTTCACCTTTCCAAGAAAAGGGCAATGTCACCTTGATAGACTAGGCATAAAGAAGGGTAAGGAGATGCTGAGTTACACAACAGGCACTGTCTGCCTGGCCAAGGCAGAACCTGCGGCCAAGATGAAACAGAAAAAGCCTGTGATGTTGGACGTCATATAAAGAGCCTTATTCCGCACCTTGTTCGTTCAACTCATTCCATTGGCATCCTTCGCATTCAGCTGCTCCTATCTGGCGACACAAAGCATTAATATGCTAAAGAGAAAAAAATCACGTTATGAACCAACCCGGTTTCCACAGGAGAGTGACGTCATCTCCTTACTTAGCAATATTCGATTTAATGCCCATTACAGAAACACGTGTTGTAAGAGAACAGATTATACGTGGGAGCAGCTGCTGGAAGGTGGGCGGATGTGGTGGTGGTAGACTGTGGAAGTTCTCTTTCAACTACTTCAACTTTCTCAGTGAAAAACCATCCGGTAACTTACCCAGTGTCTGTCTGAGTCTATAGCTGGAATAGCTACCCTCAGCAATTGCAGAATACCCATAATGGCTTTCTGATCCATGGAATAAGGGTATAGATTTTTGGAAGGGCTGATGTCACACTCCTTAGGTTCCCCTTCTTACCAAAATAGACAAAGGCAATACCATATATTTGTAGGAGCTGCAGATGTTAGTGCCAACACTAAGAAAGGCACAGATGTTGATGGAACTCTCTGGCATCTGAAGGCAGCCTACATGAGCTTTGGATTTTCTGCTCTGACTCATTTACTATTAATTGAGGCCTGGGCAAGAGATGGCTCTCCAGTTGGACCAGCCCTACTGTAAGCAGCTCCCTAATGCCCTTAGAGACCCAGGAGACCTGATGGTGCCCAGAGCAACTGGGGCAGACATGGAGGCTGTGTGGAGCCTGTAGCAAATCCCAGTAGAGGAAGCACAGCTGCAGCCTCTTAGCTTTTGGAGCAAAGCCAAGTTCTCTTATGCAAGTAATTATTCTCCTTTTGGAAATAACTCTTGACTTGCTATTGGGGCTTACTTCTGAGGGCTTGACCATGGGACACTACGTGACCATGTGACCTAAGCTGCCCATCTTGAAGTAATGACACACCAAGCCAAAAGTCGCATGGACCCAACCCAGCAGCACATCCTCATCAGATGGGAGTGGTATATATCAGCATTGAGTTCCACATGGCTGACAGCACTCATGAGCTGCAGGGGCAGTCAGTGCTCTTTCCTCTCAATGTGCTTCCTGCCACACTCACCCCTCCCTCATAGCCATGGTCTCATGAGGAATCTCCAGTGAGCAGTTCACCAAGGAGAAAAAAAGTCAAATATGGCTTACAGATGACTGCAAGTTTTGCTGGCACCTGTGGGAATTTAATTGCAGCCCCACTCAGGGTGAAAGACAGTGGGGAAAGGAGATCCTCCCAGGGAGCAGAACTTGGAGTGGTCCACATTATACACTTTTCCTGGAAGGAGAGATGGCCTGAGAGGCAGATCCTCACCATGTCATCCTCATGAGTGTCAGTTTAGATGGATGGTCAGGAACATGAAATAAG
Source organism: Nomascus leucogenys (assembly GCF_006542625.1). Taxonomy (NCBI): domain Eukaryota; kingdom Metazoa; phylum Chordata; class Mammalia; order Primates; family Hylobatidae; genus Nomascus; species Nomascus leucogenys. The sequence goes on from NC_044399.1 coordinate 47,060,589, forward strand.
GTCTTGGGAAGAGGAATGTGGATGGACATCTTATACTAGAGCCCAATATAGGTGGGGCTATTGGAATGGTCTCAAGAGGCCATACTGTGTAGGAGGTTCTAAATATGTGTAGTTGGAAGATTGCCTGCCTAGTGCCCTACCCTTTCCCCAGCCATCCTGGTGCTTACTCAGTGGCCCGGAGACAATGGTTGCAGAGACAGACAGAAACAATGCACTGGCCCAACAAGGACTTCTTGCCAAGATGTGGCTACTGCCACTCCTGGTTAATTTCCAGCAGCAGTGACCAATCCTGAGACTTAATATAAGACTACTGCTGTGGTTCGAGTTTGTCCTCCTCGAAGCTCACATTGAAATTTGATCCCCAACATGATGGTTTGGGGAGGTTGGACCTAGTAGAGGTATTTGGATCATGTCGTAGATTCCCTCCTGAATGGATCAATGCCCTCTTGAGGGAGCTAGTTCGTTCTCACTCTCCCAGGACTAGATTAGTTACCAGAAACTGGCTGTTGTAAAAGCAAGTTTTGCTTCCTAGACATTCTCTTGCTCTCTTTGTACCTACCCACTCACTTTTCTGCTTCTCTGCCATATTTTGAGCCAGCACATGGCCCTCACCAGAAACTGACCAGATGTGGCACTATGCTGTTGAACTTCTCAGCCTGCAGAATCATGGGCTCAATAAAAAACTTTTCTTTATCAACTACCCAGTCTCAAGTATTCTATTATATAGCAACACTAAATGGACTAAAACAACTACAAACGGGAGGAAATTATACTGAAGACCCTCCCCTTGTCAAGAGGGCAATAATTGTTCTCACTGGAATAACTATTTACTCTGTATTTGGATTCTTTATGCCAACAACACCTTCCATGAACCTAACAAATTGCCTTGTTCACCATCATTCATTTCCATGTAACAGTGCTTCTCACTAAAGAGCTTATTTTACAGGGATGACAGTGAGACAAGAGACTGAGGCTCATGGGATTTCTTGTCTCACCATGTATTCCATAACCTGAAGCACAAGGCCTTATGGCATGACGGAATGGCTTACTGAACACGCAGTTATTGTGCCAGCAGGAAGATAACTCCTTGAGAAGATGAGATGCCTCCATACAGGATACTCTGTGTGCTATGAACCAACAGCCAATAGATGGTGCTATTTCTCCCGTAGTCAGAATAAAGAGCCCAAGAGCTGGAAGTGAGAGTGGTACCTGTTACTATATCACTCCTAATTACCCTATTAAAATGTTTGCATCTTATCACTAGAGTGTCTGGGCTCCCTGGCTTAAAGGTCTCAATGCCTCTTGTTCCAGGTGGGAACCTTCAGTGCTGTCTCCTATTGCATAAAAAGTCAAGACATATTCCATACCATCCACTAGTCTCTCCATCTCATGGAAAGATCAGTTACATTAGAACAAACGACCACACCACCACCACCACTACTGCCACCAGCCTGTGGGTCTCCTTTCTTACAGGGCAACCATGAAAAAGGAGCTTTCACTAGGGGAATGCATAAGCTTCTTGGTGCCAGGCAGTCTGGATTTGGTCTGTCAGCTCTTTACAGGAATTGTCTAGAAAGCCAGCTGCCCTGCACATGGGAAACTTGAAGGACCTAGTGATCTTGGGGACACATGATATGTTACATTCTCCCTGCCAAGGAGAGGCAAGGGGAAAACCACCAGTTGTATGGGAATCTGAGCTTGAATGTAGTCAGCCCCTTTTTCTGAGAAAAGAGGTGCCCCCAAATTCCCAGCTGCTCATTGTCCATTTAATCCACTCTGAACACTCAGGGTCATTCGTGGAAACCCTCCTCCTTTCAAGAGGATTTCTTCTGTCAGCAAACACAACAAGAAGCCATTGAATTAAGAGGTAAGACTGCCACCCAATTATTTTGGGTTCTTGATTCCACTGGACAGAAACACACAAACAGGTTGAACTATGTGGGCTGGAGTGTTTGTTCCTAGTAATCAGAGAGAAGTATGTCTAGAACCCAGTGTTAACCTAGGTTCTTACCAAGACCCGAGATGAGACGAAGGCTTTTTTGGAGATAATTTATTTTGGGAGCTGGGGACTTGAAGGAGTAAAAGAGAAATAGGGAAAAAGGTAATCCAAGGATGCACTGTTGAGCTGATCACCACTGTGAGAAGCTGGAATCTGATCCTGTAGGGCCCCTCTGAAGAGCTGTGTAGGATGCAACCCAGAATTGTCTGCTTAAGGAGCAAAAGAGGAGAATATCCACCAGCTCCTGTCTCCCATTGGTCAAGAGTAGGATGACTTTCAACTCCCTCCCAATTTAAGACTTCTATCGCACAGTTTAAACCCTAACTTACAGAATGTCAGATGGAACTAGAGGAGGAATGGAAGCCACCCAGAAATCATGTTCTTGACGTGGATGTGTTACCCTTGTCAGAAGGCGAGAGGATGAGCAGGTTTTTGTGTCAAGTATAATTGTGTATTTTACATGCGAATATTGGTTGTTTGGAGGAAGTTTAAGTATCAAATTAAGAACAGATACTGATGCTGGGCATCCAAAGGGTGCATCAACGTGGTAAATTATCGTATTTTCCAATGTTTGAGTCCCACCTCTCCAAGGCAGAAACCAGAACACCAGCTTTTCCAACCTATATTATAGGTAGAATGGGGGCCAGACACTGACATATGATAATTGGATTCAGATGTGAGCTATACGGAGGAACCAGGCACCGTGGAATCCACTTTCTAGGGGAGAGGCAGCATAAGCATCTGGCCTCGGGGCTAGCTGGGGTAGAGGACAGCATTCAGGGTTCAATATCCATGGTGCAAGCTATGGTGTGGATCCCCGGCAGGGGTGGCAGTGGATCTTTGAAACTACCATCTTGTTGTATGGTTTGGATGGTGTTCCTGGTTGTGTAGGCCCCTAGATTAATTTTCTGGCCCTGTTGAGCTTTCTAGTTTTTTTTAATGAATTCCTTTTCTGCTGAACAACCTAGAGTTATTTTGTTGATTGCAGCTGGGGGCGCTGTGCCACACACCAAGGTTACTGAAGCTCTCTCCTGCCCTGCAGGCTCTGCACATCTCATTCTCAGTGGAGTCCCTCCACATGTTTTGCATTTTTTCTTTTACCATATTTTCTAGTTGTCTATTTTATCAGTATTTGGCACCCCTCTCCAAAATCATTTTTAATGTTTTGGCCTCCCAAAGATTTTGAATAATACGGTCTTTGTCATCATCTGCCTAAGCCTTACATACATCTTTAGGAGAAAAGAAAAAACGTGTAGGGGTGGACTCTGTGACCAAAATGCAACAAACGATGGGTTAAAAAAAATTCATTTCTTGACTTGAAGTGAGTGACAGTGATGTAGATCATAAGAGGTAGCAGTACTAATGATCTCGGTGTACTTTGCAGAATTAAATCATGATTTTAGTTTCTGCTAAAATATCTTTAATATTAAATGCATACAACTATAAAGCTTTTTGAAAATTTATGAAAATTTGAGGATGTCAGATAAATGGAGTACTATTTTATAGCCTTTTTTCCTCCTCCAGAATAGGGTACAGGGTGTGGCCCAGATAAGAACAATTAATATTATTTGAACTAAATTGAACTAGCTCCTGGTAGGAGAGAATAAATGCCTGTAGATTTGAGAACAGTGAATCAAAGGGACACTCGGAAACCATTCAAGAGGCAGACAGCTGTCCAGGGAGACACCAACTTCCTATGTAACCTAGAAAGCTAAGTCTCAGAGAAATGCAAATCAAAATCACAATGAGATACCATCTCACGCCAGTTAGAATGGCAATCATTAAAAAGTCAGGAAACAACAGATTCTGGAGAGGATGTGGAGAAACAGGAATGATTTTACACTGTTGGTGGGAGTGTAAATTGGTTCAACCATTGTGGAAGACAGTGTGGCGATTCCTTGAGGATCTAGAACTAGAATTACCATTTGACCCAGCAATCCCATTACTGAGTATATACCCAAAGGATTATAAATCATGCTACTATAAAGACACGTGCACACATATGTTTATTGTGGCACTATTCACAATAGCAAAGACTTGGAACCAACCCAAATGTCCATCAATGATAGACTGGATTAAGAAAATGTGGCACATACACACCATGGAATACTATGCAGCCATAAAAAAGGATGAGCTCATGTCCTTTGCAGGGACATGGATGAAGCTGGAAACCATCATTCTCAGCAAACTGTCACAAGGACAGAAAACCAAACACCTCATGTTCTCACTCAGAGGTGGGAAATGAACAGTTAGATCACTTGGACACAGGGCAGGGAACATCACACACCAGGGCCTGTCGAGGAGTGGGGGGCTGGGGGAGGCATAGCATTAAGAGAATTACCTAATGTAAATGATGAGTTGATGGGTGCAGCAAACCAACATGGCACATGTATACCTATGTAACAAACCTGCACATTGTGCACATGTACCCTAGAACTTAAAGTATAATTTAAAAATAAAAAAGCTAAGTCTCAGGGATTCAAAATAAACTGAGGTTTGAGAAGAAATGCTCACTTAGATATTAAGTAAATGTGTCTGTTCAGAGAGCTATGCAAGAAAGCCCTTGGACTAAAATTAGGTGAGATGCAAAGTCTTAGAGAAATCTTGCTAATTAAGAAATCCAGGTGAGTTTTTTTAGTGCATGCTCATATTTTGCCATAGTGTTGGTAGCCTTTTCAAATCTTTTATTTATTCATTTATTCATTTGCTTCTTTATTTACTTAGCTACCAGGCAGTTAGTGAGTACTTGCTACATGTCAGGTTCTGGGAATGCTCCTTGGTAAACTGGCCCTGCCTGAATGGCTGCTATGTCAGCTCTCTGAAAGGGATGTGAGCAGGGGCGAGAGGATACCAGCCAGAAGTCCGGGCTTATGAGATAGAGGAATATCCTTGACCTTTGGAAATGGAGGGATGAAACCACTCTCTGGAAAACCTCGGCAGAGAGAAAAATGAGCTGAGTCCAGGAAAACATTTGAGAGAAAAGTTACGGATTGTTGGAAATTTAAAGAAACAACTCAAAATGTGCATGAAGAGCTCAGCTTTTTATCTTAGTTAAATTTCATGAATTTATTATGTTCAAGAGAGTCAGGAGATTTGAAGTGTAATTTTGCCATCTGAATGCCACAATCGTTTAATATTGTCAGTTTTCATTAAGTTTCTTCAGTGAGTAACTGCCTGCTCAAGATGAAACAAATGATTACTCCAGGGCCCTTCCTTACCCACCCCCAACCCTTACACATTATTTCTAACATTTTTTGGTCACCCTGCTAGCTGCCTTTTTGTGACTCTTGCCCTTGGTGTCCTACACTATGTGAGATTGACTTCACCTTGGAAGAGTGGGCACATTAACAATATATTTTTCCAGAGAGACCTAAACGCCCAGTACTGGCCTCTGGGTATTAACATGGAAACCAAGGACAATTCGTTCACTGGGCCAAAGGTTTTTTGCCTGTTTTTCTGTAAGTCAGATTATATCACTCTTATGTTTGAAATCCTCCAATGACTTTCCATTTTACTCAGAATGAAACCCGAAGTCTTGGGTTTTATTGGAAAGGTGTTCAAAGGGTGCTGGATAGCCTGGTTTCCCTCTTACTTCATCTCAACACTCTCGCTTTCATTCTACCTTTTGCTGACCCTGCCACATGCAAAGCTTATTCCCATCCCAGGCCTCTGTACCTGCTATCTACTCTTCCTGGACATTCCTCAAGACACCTGCATTGCTCAGGCTCTCTGTGCAAATGTTTTCTTATCAGAGAGGCCAACGCTGGCTTCCCTAAACTGGCCCTTCCCTCACCTTTAGCACTGTGTTCTCCTAGCCACCTCATTTTTCGTTCATAGCACATATCACCACCACCTACTGCACAAGCAGTGTTTTATTACTGTCTGTCTCTCTGAGACAGACACAAAGGAAAAAACAAATTATCTTTCCCTGAAGGGAAGATTTTTTTCTTTTTTCCTTTGTCACCGTACAATGGCAGCTTCTTGAGGGCAGCAGCTTTGATTTATTCACTATGTATTCCCTGCATTTAAATCAGTCTCTGGCACATACTAGGTGCTCTATAGAGATGTGACAAATGAAAGAACACGTGAATGAGCAAGTGAACACAACTGGTCATTCATCTGACCACATGTGTCTTTGTTCCACAGTATTGAGATGTACCTATTTTTGCTGAGGCCCCAGAACCATTTTGCCACTGTGGACCTGCTCCTAAAGAGACACAAAGAGTTTGAGTCTATAATCGTAAGTTAAGCCTGAGAACAACAAAAGAAAAGTAACCTTGAGAAATAGAGGCTGTGAGGCAGCAAGTCGGCTTCATAGACCAGGGATCACCGTCTTGGTGATGCGTCATTCATTTATTCCCTCATTCCTTCAGCACACATTTACTGGCATTTCCTCCACACCCACTGACATCCCAGACAAGTTACTTTTCATGGTCATCTGCCAACCAAGTGAACAGAGCCAGAAAGGTTGAGAATGCTGAACCAAGTTTCCCCCGCATTGACCAAATCCATGCATTCCAGCGTCACAAAGGAAACAAGAACAAATTGTCTTTCCCTGAAGGAAGATTTTTTCTTCCTTTATGTTATTGGAATGTATGGAATCGTGCAACACAGAACCACCTCCTCAATTGTTACTAGGTAAAAGCTTGACATTTTCTGACACCTTTCTTGATTATGTAGGCGTATCACAGACCCACAGGCTAATTGCTTTAAAGAATAATGAAATTGTACTGGATTTCCTCTTAATTCATGTATTCTTACTCATCTGGCTCCTCAAAGGAACTGGTTTTGTGGGAGTGTTTGGGATAGGGCTCTGAGAAGAGGGCCACTCACCTGTCCCACCCCGCATGGCTCTACACGGCTGTCCCTGTAGCTCACCCTCGGTCTTTCCTCATCTTCATTTCACTTCTCTTGAAAACCATTCCCCTACTCCTGTGAACACTCTTTAAACTGTTACTTTATTTGGAGAATTCTTTGTTTAAGAACTGGTTCATCCCTTGAGTCAATACTGCATTAATCACATGCGTCATCTGCCCCAGATTACCTTTCACAGTTGGTTTAGTTTCAATTCCCAAGTCCAGTTTATTTGAGAAACACGTTGGCATGATAGCGATTTACCATCATCACCACAGAGGCCTGTAAAGTAGAGGCTGCTCGACGTGTTTGCAGGAATATAGATATTTGGACATGCTGACCTCAAAAATCTACCTCGCTTTTTTGCTGGGGAGGTGAACCTTCTGCCAGAGACTGGCTGAGAGATCTTGGGTTAATGCTCCGAGTCTCTGTTCCTCTGCTGTCAAAGAGAGAGAACCATCATAGTTTCCATATGCCTCCAAGGCTGTCTTGAGGTTTGTTTTGGTTTGATTATGGGGTGTTTTCTAAGTCACTGCACAGCGACCAATCTCTCAAAGGGAAAATACGAAAGGAAGTACTGTACTTTCCTTGAGATATAATAAAAAACTTGGAAGGTTTCCTTGTTTTGACTCAACATCAGATGGTTTTATTTTATTGTTAGTGTAACTTAATATGTTTTTTAAATTAGTTCACATTCAACTTGGATAAAGGAAATGAAAGTTTGTAGAGGTGTTCAAAGTGATTTTCAGGCTTCTTAAATGTGTGGTTATTACCAGCATTCTTGGAAATCACATTAGTTCATGGATGTCTCCAGAGAGATTCAGAGAGATGATTGACTTGCAGGGCCACACATCAAGACAGTCGGGGAGAAAGGACGGAAATTCATGAGTCTGAGTTGCTATCCTACCTCTAACTGTAAGGCTAGATAGCCTCTTTTTTTTTTTTTGAAATAATTTCTTTCATCTAATAATTTTAAAAATGCCGTCAGGGATGCTGTCACAGGACAAAGTAAGGAGGACATATCCACTTAAATAGAAATCTTTGAGCAGACCTAGTAACACGGGAATTTCTCATAATGTTCTGTGGGGGAAGTGCCAAGAAGGTAATTAAAATTGCTGTCATACCTTTAGGCTACTGCAAACTACAGGGTCTCTTGAAGGTCAGTCATGTAAGGAGAGGTTCTGTGCTTACAAAAATAGGTCTGGCATTCTTTACAGAATTACAAAGTGCAGTGTGTGCTCTGGCTTAGAAATACAGGAGCTTGATTAAAAACTATAGAGCAGTAACTTCCAAAGGGACCCTTGGAAAATGCAGGGGAATGTGAACCTATCTAGATGTATAACATGTTGACAGCAGGCTCCGATAGGGTTAGAAATGCACTATGGAAATGCTGCTGGGTCTTGGGTAGTTGACATGGATGCTGTGCAGGAAGGTGGAAGGACTTTGGAGTGAGGAAGCTGGAAACCAAATCTTGGCTAGTATCTTAGGGAAGGGAAGGTTACTTAACCTCTGTGAGCCTTGGCTTCTCTACCCATAAAGTAGGGGCAAATAGTAACAAGATAAGATATATAAAGGACACAGCCTGACACAGTCACTGAGGAGATACTGAGGCAGTCCCTCACTCAGGGACTCAGTCTCATCAATGCCAAGAAACAGCACTGGAGAAGCTTTTGAGAATCTGAGCTTTCTCTGCCACTTCTTATTTATGTTTAAATATTTACAAGAATGAAGGAGACCTAAAAGTTGACAATAATATGGCTCCACTGCCATCCTCTTAGAATTAATTGCTTTATTTACTTAGGTATCTATTTATTTTTTGAGCAACCAACAGAGTCCAGAACTAACAAATGGCAAATCAGGGCTTAGAGGAGAAATGAGAAAACTTCACAATGTATTCGGGTCTTTAGGTTCCTTTTAAACTCTTGTGATTAACAGATTTAACCAATATGATAAGTGCAATGTGTTTTACCTGTGGGGAATGAATTTGAAGCCCACTGAAGCCACGGCTGAGTGAAGTTCAGTTCAGGTGTGGCCAAGTTTCTAAAGCAAGTATTTACGTGTTCATCACAATCAACCTAACAGGCAAAGCTATGAGGATGGAAATACAAGGTGTTTTATGATTAAAGAATGAAATGCCCTGAGCTGTGATTGCATTCTGGGAGCAAGTCAAGGGAGCCTAGGCCCTCTGTGTAGGATCCAGCGGAGCTTCCGTGCACCCTTGCTATAGCAAGGTTTCCATGCCCTTTCCAGAACCCCCAGAGGATGCCACTTCATAGTTAGCCAGATATTGAGGGAATTTACCTCTAAGGTCCTGATTTAGAACACTTCCTGATGAACTTGAGGGTACAGTTCTTCATCCATCCTCACACCCACACTCAAGGCAGCGGCCTGGTCAGACTCTGGACCAACCAGGATAAGCACTTCACTGGGACAGTGGTCCGTTCATTAGGAACATCAGCCCTAAGATGTGGGAGTTTATTCTCAGAATTTCTTAGTGAGCTCCAAAAAAGGGAAATGCTTACCTGAAGAAGACCAATAGTCTACCCGGTGTGATTTAAACTGGGGTTGGCCATGGCCAGTATGTGACATCTGCCTTTCCCATTCATTCACAAACACTACATCTTTCCCCCTTGTGCCTGGACTGAAATCTTCCCAGCCACCACTAATTGATCAAGTTCACACTTAAACTGAATACTATTTTCAGGTCTTAGATGCACAACTTCTGGAAAACAACTGGAAATCAAAGAGGAATTGGCTGGCAGCTGGGTCAATTAGCAAGAAGGAGCATTTGGGCCATTGATATTTTCTCAACTACAATTTTCAATTCCAGTCTCCATTAAATAAACGCTATCCTATATGACACTGAGTTAACCATAAAACAGCAATTTTTTCTTTCTCCCTTTTCCCAAATTATTTTATCTCCTTTTTGATACAAGCAGTTTCCTTAGTAATTAACCTAACTCTACAAATTCTTTAAGTGTCATCCTTAACTTCCCTTCTTTCCCCACCTCCATGTAACTTACCAGCAAATCAATTCCATCTCTAAAGTATGTCCACCTACTCCTCTGCATTTTCATCACCACCCTCTCCATCCAGGCACAATTTTGTCTCCTGGGTTCCTGTGCAACATCCTCCTTCCTAACTGGGTTCTTCTCCTCTAGTGGTGCCTCTTTAAATCCATTCTCCATCCAGCAGCAGTGGCAACACTGATTTTTTTTTTTTGAGACTGGTCTCACTCTGTCACCCAGGCTGGAGTGCAGTGCAGTGGTGTAATAATAGCTCAATAGCTTCTAAACTCAAGCAATCCTCCTGCCCCAGCCTGCCGAGCAGCTAAGCCTAGAGGCATGTACCACCACACTCGGCTAATTTTAAAAATGTTTTTATAGGCCAGGCGCGGTGGCTCACGCCTGTAATCCCAGCACTTTGGGAGGCCGAGGCGGGCGGATCACGAGGTCAGGAGATCGAGACCACGGTGAAACCCCGTCTCTACTAAAAATACAAAAAATTAGCCGGGCGAGGTGGCGGACGCCTGTAGTCCCAGCTACACGGGAGGCTGAGGCAGGAGAATGGCGTGAACCCTGGGGGACGGAGCCTGCAGTGAGCCGAGATTGCGCCCCTGCACTCCAGCCTGGGTGAAAGAGCGAGACTCCTTTCTCAAAAAAAAAAAAAAAAAAAAAAAAAAAAGTTTTTATAGAGACAGGATCTATTTGCCCAGCCTAGTCTCAAACACCTGGACTCAAGAGATCCTCCAGCCTCAGACTTCCAAAACACTGGAATTACAGGTGTGATCCACCACACCTGGCCAACTGATCGTCCTAAAGTGGAAATCAGATCACATCATTATCCTTTTTTAGGCCGTTTGTTTTCAATTACCAGAGTAAAACCCAGACTCTTTACTGTGACCAGCAAGCCTCTGCCTATCTTGGCAACCTCACCTGCACCACTGTTCCCTTGTTCTTTCTGCTCTAGACCCATGGTCCTGTCTCCTTCCTCTCTGCAAAACATTCACTTAGAGACCTGAGAGAAACCAAGCATAGCCAAACCTTATAGCAGCAGGCAGTATTTTACAGTGAATGCTGAAGGGGAGAAAAAAATTGGAAATAAAAACAGAAAAAATGCTATCTTATTTTATAGCCAACCAATCTGTTTTCCTCTTACAGGGGCTCCAGGCAGACATATTCTAATGTTTTAGGACAATTAGAAATGTTGCTTTGATGCCTGGCAAAATACAGGTTGCATATTAAGAGGAACATGTATTGCATAGCCAAGTTCCCAGTACGCAATTGGGTGCCCTGAGCATCTTCAAGCATTTGTGGTTGTCGTGCATGCAGCACAGAAAACTTCCTCTTCTTCCAGTCAAAGGGCAAGGCCCCAGAGAAATTCATATGCAATTTAAATGTGTTCTTCGTCAGGATAGCTATTTGCATTCAAAAGAAGTCATTTCTGAAGCATTCCTTTCAGAATTCCAATTAGAGATTTAAAACACACACGCACATAAATGAGAACGCTTTAAATTGAGGTGTAGAACCATATTGAGGTTACTAACAATGTTTGAGCCATCAAATAAATGTTCCATAGTAGTTCATAACACATTATAAGTTATGTCTAGGTTGGTTTGGGTTAATAGTCCCTTTAATTATTCTAATGAGGCTTCCTTGCTTGCCAAGCTATATTCTCTTTCCATTTAGCCTCATCACACTACTGTATATATTTTTATGGGCTCCCTAAAATTGGTGCTAAGGGAGTCAGCTCTGTCCAGGGAAGAAAAGAGTTTATCTGTGACTCTGAATCCATTTATTGATTCCACAAAGATTTAAGAGCACCTGTGGTGTACCAGGCACTGGGTGGGCTGAGCACCGGGACAAGGCACAGATTCCTCCTTGAAAGAGTCTACGATCTGGTTACGGGTTGCCAGGCAATTCGCGTGCAGAGCGTAACTGGTCAGGAAAGGGGTTGAAGCCGTGCAGCCTGTTTGAGAAAGGTGTCCGGGAGTGTTATGTAGAAGCTGAGACACAAGGAAAAGTCAGAATAAGCCAGGCAGAGGAGGGGGTGTCATGCAGAGGAAAGAGCATGAGCAAAGACCTGGAGTGGGTGGGTGCCTAGGCAGCGTGAGTATCCCACCTGCGCCAGCCTCCACCAGGTGGTATATTTTGAGCTCGTGGGCCCCCATTCACCTGAGTCCTGGGTTCCCAGGTTTTTATTCCCTGTAGCTCAACTGTGGGGCACACTTTTGTCATTCTCAGACTTCCATTTCGAATAAGAAATCTTTAAGAGGCACCCCCCCACCCCCGCAAAAAGAGTTAGTATCTTTTTAACTTGCCAGGGCTAGATTCAAATAAGGAGAATGTTGTGAAGTATGAAATGCACAGCCAATGGGAATGTAATTTAAAAGAAACTTATTTTAGTAACTGAGTAACTTTAACCCTGGACTTATAAAACAATTTAGGGCCAAAAAGAGTAACCTTAATTTTTTTTTCTTGTCCTTCACTGCATTTTTCTAGAACATAAGCTTTACCAGGGCAAAAACCTTTGTCTGTTTTGCTTCATTAATGTTTCCCAAGTGCTAGAATGTGAGCACATAATAGCCATTCAGTAAATATTTGTTGACTATATAAGAAATGTTATGGGGGCTATTATGTTCTATGGAGGTTTCCCATATCCTGGGAAATCTTGATTATCGAGGGTCCATGGTGGTCCCTTGAAAGACGAGGGAGGCTTTCCCGAGAATGGACAACACTGGTTCTAGTACGGCAAATAAACCAAGGACAAGGCTGTTAAAAAGGGGGGTGCGTGGGACAGAGAGAACATAGAACAAAGGATTTCAATAAATTATTCTGTCCTGCACAGTACTGTGCAATCATTTCAATCGTTCTTCATTCACAAGCCAGTTAAGAAAAAACTCCTAAGAAAAGCCCAAGGACTCAGGGCCAAATGCTCAGCACTGGCAACATTTGCCCACACTTGCGTGACAGTAAGTAGAAAGCGAGGAACCTTGGCCTGGCACGTTGGTTGCTTCGAGCTCACGTTGGCTGGAAGGCAGGGAGCCTCAGTCCTTGCCAGCACTCGTTTGAACCCCAAGTGAACTCCCCTGGCTTCGGGGCAAATCTTTCTAGTGTGTGAACCCTTCAACCTCCTGCCGCCGTGAGGCTTTCTTCCACTCTCACCTCAAACCCCTAGGAAACTTCAAAAGTTACTCACTCAGACACTGCTTTGCTGGTTGGAATATAAATGTCCAAGAGTCTTGACATCTTCTGTGGGGATCTTTAAAGAAGACTTCAAAGAAAGAGCTCTCCTGCTTTGAAAATAATTGCCCCTTTCTATATATCTCTGATCTCATCCAGAGGGACCAGTATATTAAAAGGCCTGAGAGAATGCCCGTGAATATACTCATGAGCCTGTGCTGTGCCTGGAGCCACGGAGCCAGAGCTGGTGTGGTCACCGGCATCCTCCGACCCCTTTCGGCCCTTACATGACAATATGTGGACACTGTCACTTGGAAATCAGACTCTATTCTTTGGGAGTAGATGTTCATTTTCCTTTTATGAGGACTAAATCAGTTTTTATAAAGAAGAAAGAAAAGAATCTTTTATAAAATTAAAATCTGAAACACCATCTTAATTCTGGAATGGCATCTTCTATTTTACAAGCCATCTTTATCCTACATTGTGTGTAGAATCGGGAATAAGGGTTGGAGTTAAAAGGAAAAGCTTAGACGTCGGCAAGTGCCCTACCCTCTGCTGAAAGATAAGAGAACACAACGGAAGAACTTTAACTGTTGTCCCAAACCCACACAGACGAAAAGGATTGAGAAAAAAAAAATGAAGCGAATGTTTCGAGTCTGATCCTCAGCTTATGAGTAACATAAAATAACAGCACTTACCTCATAGAGCGTTGGAGAGGATTACGTGAAATAACGCCACAGCCCAGTTACTGGCACGTAGTAAGTGCTAAATAAGTGAGTTCGCTTTGTTAGTAGCTGAGGAGATAACCACAATTCTGGCCCAAACGAGTGGCTGTCAATCGCAGCTGTGTATCAGAATCATCTGGGATGTTTTTTCAAAAATGCTCAAGCCTAGGCCCAGCTGTGGATATTCTGAGTTAATTGGTTTGGGGTGAGGCCCCGTTTAGGTACAGCTGAAGACTTCACCAGGTGACTCTGAGCAGCCAAGGTTGAAAATCGCTGCTTTAGGAGGTCCGAGAACAAAAACAGAGACCATGTATCCTTATGACTGAATACATACCAGGCAGATGGTCAACAGGGGAGGAAGAGGGAGAGAGGGGAAATAGAGAGAAAAAGAGAACGAGAAGAAGAAGAAAAGTTTAAATAGTATAGGAAGGCTTAAAAACAAGTTTGAAAATGACATCTTTTGTCAATAGCAAGTGTGTGGTTGCTACAAAAGATAATAATGCCCAACCTAATTGAAATGAAGCAATTATTAAGACTTAATAAGAGTCTTATTAAAACAACAAGAGTTTTCATCTGTCCTTATGGCTAGGGAGACCTGTTGACACAGCTAAAAGACATGGGAAAACACACCCGGATTAACAAGGGGGCAGTCATTTAATGCAGAAATCCAGTTAACATAAAGAGACAGAGGTTGAACAACAGGTCTTTAAACAATACTGCATAGTGTCACGAGTTAGCTCTTAAAGATGTTTGATCGGTTTATCTTATTATTTCGATTCCAGTCCAAAGACGGAGACTTAAAGAAAAAAAAAAACAATAAGGCAACAGAAGAAGAATCTTCCTGTGACAAGGAACATCCACAAATAATGCACAAATATTTGGTGCTGACACAATAAGACACCATCAGGACAAGTTCTGAAGATGCTGCATTAAAATTTACAAGCATGATACAGTGACAAGAAAATTATACTCGCTTTGTTACGAATCCTTTTGCAAGTAGAAATGACTCTCAGGTAATTGTTACATACAAACTTTCTGAAATAAATGGAAATCGTACAAATTTTTCCATTGCAGTTTCTTCTTTCTCTACACCTAGAAATGTCCCATGGCACTGCTCCCTATTCTCACAGTTAACACATAAATAGTCATTAAAGCACTTGAATCCACAGTAGTCTTGTCCTTAGAAAGGTTGGGAGGTTTTGCATGATTTTCTATCAGTAATCCAGAAAGGGCTGGCAGGCAACAGGTTGGAATGTAAAAGACCGCTTTGTGCTTGGAATCCTGAACTCCGCGCCGTTCCCCTCAGGAGTCACTCGCACTGTGGACAGGCCCAGTGCGGACAGTCATACCGTGGAGTCTCTGCCAGACTTTAGCTGTGCAATCTTGGTCCGGCTAATAAACGGATAAGCGATGCAGAGACCTCCAGCTGCCACAATAAAGCCTAAACTGCACCAGGCGCAAAAGATGGACCAGCTGTAACCATGTTCCACGTCGGCAGGCAGGCTATAAATTAGCTTTGGGAGCCGGTTCAAATCATAAGAGATACTGGCTGCATAAGTACAGAGGGAAATGGTGCAAAATATCCCTATAAATAATACAAAGAGAACAGAATGATTAGTTACAGTTTGCCCGTTACAAGACAAATGGCAGACAGGCCTTTATGAAAATCAGATCAACTATTGAGGCAGTCACTCCAAATTCACAAATGATCCATAATTATTTTACTTGAATTAATTCATTTGACAAACATTGGCAAAACTTCTGTGTGCCAGACCCTACACTAGGGAGTGGAGATGCAGGAGTGAAAAAGACAGGAAAATTCTGATAACCTGAATTATTCAGAATTATCTAATTCAAATGGTTATATATATTGGAATTCATTTTTTTATTCTTGAAAACAAAAGTTCTATTTTTAAGAGAAAAACTTCTATAATCACTCAAATCAAGCACAAAATGGTTTTCATTTTCCTTCGCTCTCCACCTAATTTCATACAGTTATTCTGTTGTAATCATCATACAACATCTGCTTTCTTTTTCAATTTACATTATCATAAATATTTATCATGTTGCCTTAAATAATATTTTAGATGAATTCACACAAGTAGCTAAATCTTTTTTGTTAAGGCACAGTCTTACATATACCAGGGCCTCTACAAGTGGTTTTTTTCAATGAATGAATGCTTTTAAATAGTATACATTAAGTCCAACAATATGGAATTGATGTAAAATAGCTGAGCAAGGAGATTATCCACTTCAACCATTCAAAATGGAGGCAATTGGAGTGACATAAGGAACATGGATAGACCCAAAACTTTGCTTTTTAGACCAATCCATGTGTGTGTAATTTTCCTTCTGCAACACTAGAATCAGAACTGATTTTAAAAATGCTTCATAAGCCCCAAACACAGGATTTTTAGTACTCAATTCATGTGGATATAGGTGTTTCTGTTCCACCACAATGGACCCTCAAGATGCTCCTTTTGGATAGGCAGAGGATCAGAATGTGGTGAGTAATAAAAACAGAAACTGGCACCCAATCAAGTATCAGAATGTCCAGTTCTGTCTGAATCCTACACATCTCTTCTTCATAGTCTGGTTTATCCCTGTATACAACGGAGGTAACATTTATTGGCTGGAAAATTCCTTTGGCATCCTTAGGGATACATGTAGCATCTCCACTGGAAACAGAGACACAGATTTTGAAACTGAAAAGAGAGAGCTAAAAGTAGCAGATTACCTCTCCAACCCATTCAAAGCTCCCCGCCCCCCACCCACCACCCTTTTTTAACCTATAGCTTTGGAGATTAGAAACGCTAGCAGAAAAACAAATTCAAGGCAGGCAGCAATTTGGAGGAAATAAAGACCACCTTAATGCCATCTTTAAAATGTTAGAATTCTGCCTCCATTCAAATCATGTAAGAGCACGCTGCCTGAATCCTCTTCCAAATGTGCATTTAGACAATAAATGTTCTAAATTAAAAGGACACTTGATCTGAGATAATTTGATGTTTCCTACTCTTTGCTTAATTCTGCATTTAAACTCTAAAGTGATTCTGTTTTACTAAAAAGGGTAAAATCTTTTCTTCTGACTTCTTGCTCCAATTTATTATAGCAAACATATCACTTTGAGTTCTCAAACTGAAAAATCAAGATGGAAATAATTCTCTCATAAAGTAATGGACCATTCAAAAAAGAATACTCCACTTTTCTCAAACCTTGTGAAAAGCAAGTGTTCTTAGATCTACACAAATGTTTTCACTGGCACCAAAACAAAGGCAGTTTTTATATATAACAAAGCCCTTTTAATAAATGCTGGTAATAGAACAATAGGCAGTTAGAAAAAAATAATCTTTGGAGCATCAACAAGTAAAATAGAATAATAGAACAATGACCTCTTCCCAGGAAAAACAACTTTATTCTGCATTTAGCTGTTTGCACACAGCTGAATGCCTAAAAGCAAGCATTTTTACAAGTAACATGGTTTTAATGACCTATGAAAGCTTGAGTTCAAACCTAGACTTTTAAGCATCCTTTGATGTCCAAGTGCGTTGGGTTGGGATGTGAGAAATAAGTATTCTAGTTTCCAGCTCTACTAAACACTGTGCAAACTTGAAATTACCCAACCTCTCTGAGCCTTGGTTTCTTCATCTAGGGAAAAAAAGAGTGGGAAACTTGATTACTGAAGTCCCTAAGAGTGTCAAATTTCTGTGATTCTGTTATTCCAAAATGAAACATGAAACAAGAACATTTATTAAAACTTCCTAGTGAATCTAGTACTTGGCTTATGCAATTAAATGAAAATGGAATGCCCTATGTATCTATCTTTCTGTATATACTCCCTCTGATTTTACACTTAACATTTCTTTTATTAGCTCCTCTCCCCTGCCAACCCCATAAAATTGCTTTTGATGACATGACTCCTATCATTACATCACCGGTTCATACTGAATAGAAAAGAATTACAAGAAACAATCTAATCTGAGGATTTAACCAGAATGATTTCTCTCTGCTCTCAATGTCATGGATGGTTGTGCTTTTCCTGGGGAATTGATTTGTGCTTACCTCATGGACACTGGGAATGATGTCATTAATAGAATTTTTCTTTATCCAAGTTGCCAGAGCACTGAAGCTCCCTAAAGCTAAATCTATAGCCCACCATGAGCAAAAGTATGGGATTTCATGGCATGCTTTTGGCTTCTAATCTCACTCTTGGATCCATCTTGCCTTGGAGACCTGAGTGTCCCTTTGTCTTACTTTATTTATTTGTATTAATTTAAGTGGCATCTTAGGCCAGTTAAGTGTTTTTGGAACAGGGCACACATCAAACTTTGATGCAGACTTGTTTTATTTCTTGTTGCCTTTATTCATTCAGCTGAGCATGGTGGAAAGGAGGCCTGTCAGCCCAAAAATACGTCCCCTCTCTGTCCATCCCCCTTCCCACAAATGCCCCTATAGCTTGCCCTTCTGTAACATCTCTTCTCCTTCCAAAGTGCTCTCGAAGTTGTTCTTAGTAAGTAAGAGGAAAGCAGGGCAGCAAAGAATGACAAGAAAACCATATCTAGGAGCTCTTCATTTTCAGACCTCACATTTCTAAGAATGTTTGCACATGCATAGCTGCCACCACTATGATTTGGGAGATGGGCAGGAATGTGTGATGATTACAAGGAAATGTACTAAGAGGAGAGAAGCATTGTTTCCAACTTTTCCAACAAGCTTTTGTAAAAGAAGCCTAACCCATTTAAGATATTTTTAAAAACAAAACAAAAAATCCTAATTCAAAGGCATCAAGAAAAAGAGTTGTTTGAAATGATGAAAGCATTCTTAACTTGTAGCTGGATTAATAGTTTTAGGTCAACGTTGAGAGTGTGGAATTCTATTTCAGGTTCCACATACATGTCTTATAGTACTCGTATGTGTGAGTTCGCCAGAGCTGCCATAACCAAGTACCACAGACTGGGTGGCTGAAAACAACAGAAATTTGTTTTCTCACAATTGTAGAGGCTACAGTCTAAGATCAAGGTGTCAGCAGGGTTGGCTTTTTAACTGAGCACTCTCTCCTTGGCTTGTCAATGGCCATCTTCTCCCTGTGTCTTCACATAGTCTCTCCTCTGTCACCATGACCAAATCTCCTTATAAGGACACCAGTCATATTTAGTTAGGGCCCATCCATATCACTTCATTTTAACTTAATTTTCTCTTTAAAGACCCTATCCCAAATATTGTCATGTTCTGAGGTAGGGGACAAAGACATCAACAAATGTATTTGAGGGGACACAACTCAGCCCGTAACGTTCCACACGTGTGTGTGTGTGTGTGTGTGTGTACTCATGCATGAAATATATTTTTAGCTTTTTTATAGTTTTTTGCAAGATTGTACTATTCTAAGTGTTACTCAATAAGTTATTCAGCAATTATTTATCAAGTATCTACCATGTCCCAAGCCTAGTTCTGGTATATTAGAGATAGTTTAGTTTCATGAGCTCTTTTTGGTCACAGCTGGACTCAGTTCAACATTGATGTGGTCAGGAACTTCAAGCACTCTCTCCACTCCACTTTCCTGTATGCATCTCAGGAAAAGGTCATAGGGATCTCTTAGACTTCCCGTAAGTTCTGCATGGAGTGAGCACATGGAGTGAAGAAAACCTGAACGAAACTGAATTCTTTAATACATTGAGTTCTACCAACTTAAGAGTCAGTTCATCACAAATTATCCCAAGTAGGGATTACCTATGTAGCAAGTTATTTCTGATAATGCTGCATTTTCATTGGCAGCAATCTAATTAATGCAAGGTATGTGAAAGGAGTATGGAAGGATTAATAAGGTATCACCTCTGCATTCAGAAAGTTCAAAATCTAATGGTCCTTCCTGAAGATCCATGGGGAGAAAGGTGGCCTCTCCTCCATCCTTCTCTGACGCTTTCCCTTCCTTTCCACTTCTCCCCTGCCTAGCTGATACTCTTCAGCCAGCTGGTGGCCCCCAGATAGAGAGAGAGGTTCCTGAGTCCTGAGCTTGGTCCTTACTACTGCTGGCAGCATCTTCAAAAAAGTGAATAAATTACTGGTTTCCTGACAAGCGCTGCATGCAACTACTTTTCTTATAAAATATTAAAAGGTTTTCTGCCAATATTCCTAATTAGAAGATACCACGATATCACAGAATTCTAGGGCTAGAAGGGATATTTTCACATCAGGACAGAAGTAAATTTATGCTATCATCCCTACAGTCATCAACCTAATTTCCTACCCTAAAATCTTCAGGGTGCCGGCTGGTAAGATGTAATTAGGGTAACGGGGCCCACTCTTTTGACCACCGTTTTTCAATGTGCTTAAAAGACTGAAAGGAGTGGAAGTTGCTTCACCCCGTTTAGCCTGCTTGATAAATAATGTAACTACAACACCCAAAGGCATAAACATTGATTTTTTTCCCCTACTCCTTCAAAAGATGGCCTGCCCATCGTTCTGATCTCTTTGGTCTTCCTTCAAATGCCTCATGCTAGTTTGCACACAGATTACTCAAAAAGCCATTCCTATATTGTCCTAACTGACTGGCAGAACTAACAGAGAGAAACAAACTCTTACACACACACACACACACACACACACACTGCAATTCCTAAATCCCAAAAGTATCCAATCTTTTTCTGAAAGATTGAAGCAATCTCTGTAGTGGCAAACCCTGGCCTGGTCTGACATAGGCTATTCTAGTTCTTATTGATCCCATTTAGTGTGAGTATTCATATGTTTAGCTACAGGAATGTTAATGTGTTTGATTTCAAGATGCCACCCCAGACCTTGCAGAGGGTGTTAAATAACAGGATCTATGCGCCGTGTTGCTCTTCTAAAATAAAATTTTTTAAATCCTGAATTACAAAACACACCTGGCCCCCAAGGTTATAGAAAAAGTATCATGGACCTGTAGTTTCATGTCATAATCAATGGATAATCTAGAGAATTCAATACACCTACCATGGTTGAGTCTTTTTTAAAAAAAAATTTTGATGCATTGAAACAAAAGAATGAATAACCAGTGTGGGTGGGTGTTAACTGTCCCTGGAGCTCTGCTAGGGCTGCCTGGACTCTGTCTTCTCTGTCTCTGCTGTCAGGAAGGGAGTGTCTCATGCTGTGTGTGATCTTCCAGTTGCCCACTCAAGGCACAGCCTGTGAAGGTGAACAAATTTGGTGAGCAGCGAGACCCCCACCAAGGGAGGCCCAAGCTTTATCCAATTTTTAAGACTCCTGGTGAATTAAAAAATACTAAAAATCCTACAACAGAGACCTAAAAAAGTGTTTAGAAATGTTGCACTGAATAACCTTTTAAAAGATTTATAACTTAAATTATAATAAGTATATATTATTATATCCATCTAATAGAATGCATCACTTAATAATGTAGGTGGAAATATTCATTCACAGTACACTGAAAGCAGTATAGTCTAGTAATGGGCAGAAGCTTAAAGCTGGAAGATGAGGGTCTTATTCCCTCAATCACCTGTGTATGCTTCTGTGCCTGTGTGTGTGTAACCTCAGAGGGTGTGACATCCAAAGTCTAAATTCAAGGCCCATGGGGGATGTGCAGGCTGCCCCTGGCCCTCTGGGAGGACCCTTGCATGGCCCAGGGAAGAGGAAAGGGGGGGAGACCTGGCTCCAGATGTGCATCGACAGTCAGCAGGGCTGCTGTGTCACATGTGGTAATCAAGACCTGTCTGTGTGCAATCAATAAGGCAGAAGGAGAAAGATCGTTTCAGAGTTTCCATTTTAACCGCCCAACCTGTCACATGGTTGATGTTCTTCATTTGAAGGTTTAGCTAATAAGTTCAGGCACAGAATGAAGATGGCAGAGCACTAGAAGGGGCTAAGTTTAGCATCAAAAATCTGTGGGAAGGATGCTGACTTGAGTGGCTAAAGACATTCTGCTTAATTAAAATCGATTCTTTTAACCCTTTTTTTGCTTTCATCTCCTACTGCCTGTGAACATTCTACAGCTAATTTATCTCATGCAATAGATTGACATGGTTGTCTCAGTGTTTGCAAAGGAAATTTCAAGGCATTATTTGTAGTAACGAAAACAAAACAAACCCCCCTAAATCCCACAGCAACAGAACAGGTGAATCCAGCATAACATATCCACTCCATGCTCCTCCTCTCCCCTCTTCCATCCCCTCCCCTTTCTTCTGCTTCCTTTTTCTTTCTTGTTTTTTTACAATGAAGCAAATACATGGCAAGATTTGGTCCAAAATAAGGGAAATATTGAAAAAAGGTTGTTTTGTTTTCAGGTGATAAGGGTCTGTAAGTGGATTCCCCTTTAATTTCAATAACGTTGTTTGGGCAACCAAAACAAAACAACAGAACAATGCTAACAATGTTAGGTTGTATCTGTTAGTCCTTCAGAACTGGTCATCAAACTTCAAGTTTATTGTTTGGGTTTTTGTTGTTGTTGCTGGTGGTGGTGGTGGTGGTGGTGGTGGTTTCTGTTGTGGCTATTGCTTTGCTTGTTTTGATGTTGCCTAACAATTACATAGGAGCTTCCCGTGCTCGATCCTGAGGACTCCTGAGCTCCTCTGGTCCAGAGGTACAATCCACACATGGATCCAAAATAAGGGCTGAGAACAGGGAGAGGTGGAGCTGGCCCAGGAAACTCCTGCCTCTCCTCTGTGCCCATCTGCCATTGAACCTTCAACTTCCTTTCATTTAAAACCAGACTGGCCCCTCAGTCTCCCAAGGAGCACTCAGTAGGCTTTCATGGTCTTGCAATTTATTTTAGTTCTAACAATTGTTTCATTTGCTAAGAGCATACTAAACTATTCAGGCAGTACATATATTTAAAGTATCCTTTAAAAACTCCTCCTACTGAGGCTTTTGTCCACTCCAGAGCATCCCCCATTTTCCTGACAAGGCTCCTGTTATGGGGCCTTTCCAGGGTTGGGAGGCAACACATCTGCACCTCTTTGATATTTATGGAGACAAGAGTCAGAGAAATGGGGGCTTAAAGGGAGAGAAGAAAACGGGGGACATTTTTAAATAACCATTAAGCCCCAGCAGAGGCGTAAAGGAATCCTCTGTGCAGTGCAGTCCTCTCTGATTCTTTGCTGCCCTCGTCTGCTTTACTCTATAATTTGGATTTAAAATGCATCCCTTGGGCAGGAACCCAGTAGCTGGTCTTGAGGGTCCAAATCCTCCTCTAAAACCTCAGAAACTAACATTTTAGCCTCCCTGTGCTACAGTCCTGGTGGCCACTGTGTATTCACCAAAATCTAGAAAACCTAAATTGGTTTTCTGCTCAGAACTAGGCAGGATCCATGTGACTTCTGAATGTTCCAGGATGCTGGTGATGATGCCCCACATTCCAGATCACTGCCAATTGCAGCACCATTTCGTGGAGTGGGATAAGGGCGAGTGGGAGTTAGAAGGAAGGATCCCTGCCTGTGATGTGGGTTCCTTAAGGCTGCAGGGTGGTTGAACATGCCAGAGGGCAAAATACCCCCTACCTGTCAACCCTCAGAGACAGACAGTCAGCAAACAGTGTCAGCCCCGGTGGGGTGTGGCTGCCTCCTGTTAACGCAGGCTTAATTAAGTGACCCATTACAGTGAGAAGTGCTAGAAAATCTAGGCATAGTCACTTGAATAACAGAATTCCAGGCAAGTGGAAATAAGCCTATTTAAAATGGCTATCTATCTAGGGGAATATTAGTTCTGTTGCTGAGTATACTGTGTGAAACTGTTAATGCCCAGTTATTTTGGCATTCACTAATCATTAATACATGAGTTTTCTGTGAAGGAGGAGAAGAAAGGAAAGATTTCTTCCCTGAAGCTACCTTCGGTCAGTGTTAGCCATCAACTCAGCACCTGGCACCTTTTTAGACAAAACTACCCTTTAGCTGTTGGTCAAAAAAATCCTAGCCCTGTCTCCACACCCCCACTCTTTCGAATCCCTTCTTTAAAAATCAAGTCACTCCTTTGCTTCAAACCTTCTAGTGGCGTCTGTCACCCTTAGCTTCAAATCCAAGCTCTCCACCGTGACCAACAAAGCCCTGAAGCTTTGGCCACTGCCCCCTCCCCCACCTCATGTGATACTATCCTGTCCCTCACTCCCTCCAGCCCCACTGGCCACTTCTCTCAGGTTTGGCACTGGTGGTTTCCTCAGTCTGCTACGCTCTTCCTACCACCGGCTGCTTCTCACGAATTAGCTCAGAAATCGCCACCTCAGCAAGATCTTGCCTGAGTCCCTATTTCACCCTGTTTCTTTCCTTCACAGCTTTTATCACTACCACAAATCATTGTTTATGTGTCTCCACAATAAAAATGAACAAGGATTTTGCCTGCCTTATTCATTGTGTGTCTTTAGCACTCACAGCAGTGCCTTGTACATAGTAAGTCCTCAAAAGATACCTATGGAGTAAAATGAATGAGTGTTGTGTGTGTAAATGACACCATCACTAAAGCGTGCTTTGAATTGACATCCAGCCGGGGCATGGGTTGTGCTGATCTATCCCCCTCTGTCTCTGAGGGCACCTCATAAGCAATGGTCCATGTTTGCCAAGAGTCCAGGCCAGGGTTTGGGGCACAGTAAGAAAGAAGGAACAGAAGGCGGGGTGTGGTGGCTCTTGCCTGTAATCCCAGCACTTTGGGAGGCTGAGGCAGGCGGATCACCTGAGGTCAGGAGTTCGAGACCAGCCTGGCCAACATGGTAAAACCCTACTAAAAATACAAAAATTAGCCAGGTGTGGTGGCACGTGCCTGTAGTCCCAGCTACTCAGGAGGCTGAGGCAGGAGAATCACTTGAACCCAGGAGACAGAGGTTGCAGTGGGCCAAGATCGCACCACTACACTCCAGCCTGGGTGACAGAGTGAGATGCCATCTCAAAAAAACAAAAAACAAAAAAGAAAGAACAACATAAAAAAAGGCGGGGCTCATATAGAGATTAAACCCAAGACACTTCCATCTAACCTACTAACAGGCCACAATGGGGATATGGAGGATGCATTTCTCACACTGTTGTTTTCCTTAAATTCTGTATTTTCCAGCAAAGCCAAAATGACCTTCTGGTTGCTTTTCTAACAGTGAAAACAAAATTAACAGGGAGATAACAAAGCGACACTAGCTAGCCGCATGCAGAGCAGCCTTCACCTTGGCTGGGACAGACGGCCTGAGGCATGCAGCCTACCTGTCATGAGGAACAGGAGTCCAGCCACGTGCTGGGTCAAGCTCTCCTCCCAGAAGAAACTGACTGTGGCCACAATGCAGCCGCAGAGAAGGACGGCTACGGCCATGCCCAGGAAGCCAGCAGTGATTCTTCTTAAATCTAATCTCAAAACAGACACAGACATTCACAGTCAGAATTCAGGAAAGTCATTAAGAATTAGAGAATTAGGGCTTTGTATACATTGTGAAAATTCGTAAGTTACATGGACAGGCTTAGCGCCTACAGGACGAGGAGGCTTAGGGAATACTCTTCCCAGGTATTCCGTAAGAGGACTGATGGGGTATAACCAATGGAGGGTCAGACTCTACCCTCTCTGAGTCCATGGAGAAGTCCACACCAAGTGGAGAATAGACTAGAGGACAAGCCCAGGATAGCCCTGAGTAACAGATGTCAAATGACTTAAACGAAGAGTGAGGTGGGTTTGAGAAATATCTCTGTTAGCCTTAACAGAGCAATAGAAATGTAGGTTAACCAAAAACCATCTGTATCCCAAAAAACTGTTGAAATTTTAAAAGGGGAAAAAAAAAAAAGAAATGTAGGTTACCACCATGGTAGTGGCTATACTTCATCTGGCTTTGGAGAAAGAGCCTAGAAAAGCTATTGTGAAATAGGGTTTTATCTGATCACCACAGATGCCAATTATTTACTTCTTCATTTACATCTACTCCTGCCTATTTTCAAAAACTATTTGAGAAAGTGAAGGCAATTGCGGTGACTGGAACAGTGGTGTGAAGTGCACACAGGATACATGTGCTCATAAACACCCTTTCCTCTGAAACATCTGCTCAGAAATGCCTTCTCCCCTAAAGCATAGATCCCACAACCTGGGCATCCATTTACCCAGGTGTAGGAAGTACTAGTCCAATAGGATGAGTCTCCACTATACAGTGGCCCAACTGTCAAGTTTGGTCTATTGCAAAAACACAACTGTGATCACTGAGCCAGAAATCCAGCTCTTTCCCCACCTCCCTGGCAAAACCAAGAGGTAGGCTGACTACATGTACGTGGACACACGTTGCCTCCAACTGCTAAACCAGCACTCACCTTGCCTACCTTCCAGCTATTTTACTTTTTCTATTTTCTTCTTTCTTTTTTTAAAAATACTTTTGAGGCCGGGCGCGGTGGCTCACGCTTGTAATCCCAGAACCTTGGGAGGCCGAGGCGGGCAGATCACGAGGTCAGGAGATCGAGACCATGGTGAAACCCCGTCTCTACTAAAAAAAATACAAAAAATTAGCCGGGCATGGTGGTGGGCGCCTGTAGTCCCAGCTACTGGAGAGGCTGAGGCAGAAGAATGGCGTGAACCCGGGAGGCGGAACTGGCAGTGAGCCGAGATTGCACCACTGCACTCCAGCCTGGGTGACAGAGCAAGACTCTGTCTCCAAAAAAAAAAAAAAAAATTTGAATCTTTTTTATTTACCTTGCAGCTCCATCTCAAAGGATTTTTTTTTTTAACAAAGCTAACTTTAAAAATTGTTAGCTAAATTTCAATCATCCTTCTTAAAACAACACATCCCAAGCATACATCTGCAGCCCCCAAGGCCAGGTAACAGGTCTGGGCAAATGCACGTGGATCATGCACACCTGTGTACACATGGGGCCAAGACAAGGTGCACATCACACTGTTTGAAGTGTGGGCTTCTCTGCTAAACTGAAAGTGCCCATGCAGCCATCACTTTATTGTGTGTTTGTGTGGCTCCTGGGCATCTTAGGGGTGGCTTCATGGAGGATGGATTACGGTAGCTTCCAGTCTTGGTCTTAGCATCTTAGCCACAGAGAGACCATCCCTTTTTTAAAGGGGGATTTCTCATTTCCAGCTCAGAGCATCCAAATTAAAAGAGAGTATTTCTGCCTAGAAGAAGAAATGTGGACACCAATAAACAAGGGGCCAGGGGCAGTGATAATTTAAAGATGCTGAGTGTAATGTTAAGGATATAAGTAGTTTTTGAGACATCCACATCTGAGCAGGGGAAATGTAGTAATGGTTCAGTCACTATTATCTTACAGCCTCCCAAATTTCCTGTGGTTTGAGTGATAGTCTATTTTCTGTGACTCTGAAAAGGCACAAGGTTCAGATATAATCCACATGGGATTTGCATTAGTACCAGTCATGTTAAGCTTATACACTAAATGTACTACAGATCACCAAGTGTGACTTTCTTAGAAATAGACATGCATGAGACTGCTAAAAGCATCTTTCCATGAGAACTCCAAAAAGGATTAAAAGAAGAATCTTCAAATATTGCCTTGCTGGGCAATCACAGGGTACAAATTATTAAAGAGCTAAGGTTCTTTTTCAGGCTCCTATGATGATCTTTTCTTCCCTGACCTGAGCCAGTAACTACATAGCTCTCTGGAAAGATGATTAAGTCTTAAAGTTGCCTGTCATAATATGTATAATATTAGACCACTGCTCTGGCAATATCATAAGAGCTTCCATTTATGTGTTTGAGATTCAGAACAGAGCCTTTTAATCCACAGAGAGATTTACTTACAGAATGAGAGACTCTGATTAGGTTTCTACAGTGGCTTTGGCCACCAAACAAGATCCTGAAGTCCTTGTTCCTTATTTCATTGGAAAATGACAATGTCAACCTCTGATGGGGGCAAAGACCAAAAAAATTCACTAGTTTTTTTGTTTTGGGGAGCTATCTATCATCAGGCAGCTTAAATCAACAGTTTTTAGGTAGATATCGGCCCTCTTTAGTTTCACACTGCATGATCCTTTCTAGAGTTTCACATTTTCCTGACAGTGAAAAAGAACAGTTCCTTTCATTGAGATGTAGACACCCTCTGAGAAAATTATGACATACACTCATAAAGGTATTTTAGCAGAAATACAAAGGTCGGAGATGAACACAGTAGCTAAAATAAATACTGTATATACAAAACAAAAATAAGAGCCCCTAAGGTATAATCTCCTTGGTTTACAAGACAAGGGGTACAGCAGGTCCTTACACCCAACAACTCGGCAAACAAAAGATTCAGTAGGCAGCTGTGTACAGATGCCACCAGGGCAGGCTATCTCACAAGACCTCATACCAGGTTTCCACACATTTTATTTTTAAGCAAACTGTGTCCACAGCATAAGGAAATGATCCTCTGAGTCTCTGACCACATCTGATTGGGCCCAGAGGCTCACACAGGATAAGAACAACATCCTTCTGTCCAGATGTGAGAGGGGTGGTGGGAATTTTGTTCAGAAAGACACCATTTCCTCTCTGAACCTGTCCTGGAAATACTTACGAAGCAGGTGCCACTCATCTTGCTGTATGGTCTTGGTTAAATTAAAAGGAATGTTTCGTAAGCGGATGGGCTGAGAAAAGTGGTACTTGATGGCCGTGCATCGCTGCGCAATACCTTGAAGGAAATAAGAAACGCGATTTACTAGTCTGCTTATTTGTAACAGAATTCTGAGACCTGAGGCAGAATACTGTAACCTAACCTGGGTTGAATGGGAGATGGGATAAGAATCTCTTGATTCAGAACAACAAAAACCTAAAACATGAAATAATGTTTAAAATCAGGTTTCATTTTTTAATGTATTAAATTGTATAAGGATCTATACTCCCCTAATTGTTTTCCCATACGGAGTTTGTTTTACCTAAACACAAAACTCCTCAAGGAGAAATGGCCTAAAAGTACACAGATGGTTGGGAAAATCAGCTTAGAATTTTAAATTAGCACAGATAAATCACACATCTGAATCTGATCCAGTCTCAAACTCTCAAAGGTAGCCTCATGAAGTTCATTAGGAAGTGTGTTATTTGGAAACCAGAAGACATTTTTCCATAAAGATAACCTTCCACATGGTTTAGGTGGTGATTATATTGCCAGACAACCCTCGAAAACCTATTTAACTCTAGTGCAGCTTATATCATTCCTTAATACAATTATACTGACCTGAATTCTAGATCTCGAGAAAAAGGGTAATATTAAAAGTAGGAACAAGAAAGAAAATAATTTTCCTCCCCTATCTGGTTGTATGGCCAGCCCTAGGCACAATATTTTGATATGGGCAGGTGTACACATTGATTCATCTAGTACACTCTCTACCTCCTCACACCAACCTCACACACCCATGTTTTACTGCATAAATTAACATTATTCTCTTCTCCTAAAGGCTTCTGAATTTCATGAAAAGTATCTACTCTGTCTTAAAATTTTAAAAAACTTATAAAATGTTCTTCTCTCATTTTAAATAATCTTGGCCAGTTGTTTGGATAAATGCAATCTGATTAAACTAATTTTTTTAAAGGCATGAGCGAATGTTAGTGCTTTAACACTGCCAGCTGTTTAAAAAAATCTTCATAGATGCAAATAAAGCTCTAATTGGTGGAATGTGAGTGCGTATAAAAGTGAAATTTTAAAAAGATTATACAGTGAAGGGAAGAGATTAATATTTGAGCACAATTTGCATCATGAGCCCCAGTACCTCCTGTGAATGTACCTACAGGATCATCTTCCCTAGGAGTTTCTCAGATATTAGTACACATCAGAATCACCTAGGTGGCTCGTTAAAAATGTAAACTCCTGAACTCTACCCCAGATATACTGAATCAAAAGTTTTGAGATGGAGCCAGGAAGCTGAATTTTAACAAGCATCCCAAGTAATTCTGATGCAGGTAGTCTTTGAGTCTCCATTTGAGAAAAACTACCCAAACTATCTCTCATTTTTGGAAGCTTTTTTTTTTAATTTTTTTTTATGAAACCACACATTTTCTCAAAATTCAAAGTTCTTTTTTTTTTTTAATTTGTTTTTTCAACATGAGCCCCATGGCAGTGGTTGTGAAGTCTAAGGCATTAAAGGTAGCTGTTTACATATAAGTTAGCTGTTTATAAGTCAGGAAATGCCTGCGCTTCCAAAGGGAAAACAATATAGTATGAGAACAATGACAGATAAAGGACCACAAATGTAGTAGTAGCTTACATTTGTATTCTTCAAAACTATCATTCCATTTGGTACTCATCAGACTGACCTTGAGGCTCTGTAAGCAGGAAGTGAAAGCTACGGCAGAGTTGAAGGCATACCCAACATGCACACAACAAACCCCACTGGCAAAGACTGGAAGGTTTATTGGTTTTAGCAGGCTAAGAACATTTCTGTACAATAATTAGTTTACCACTAAGCTAATCAAGCAGAGACTTAAGGGGCCTCCTATGACAAAGAATACAGACTTCATAGGATTCATTCAGGAAAGCCACTAAAGGAACAACAGCAACAACAATAAAAACAATAATCAACCCTAGAGAGGGACAAGAATCTAATTTCAGAGCTGCCATAGTATGTTATTTCAAATGCCCAGTTTTCAAAAAAAAAAGTACAAGACATTCAAAGAACAAGAAATAAAAAGTAGTCAATAGAAGCTGTCACTGAGGGATCCCAAATATTGGACTTACCTTATAAAGATTTTAAATCAGCTATTTTAAATATGTTCAACGAAGTAAAGAAAACCTATCCAAATAACTAAAGGAAAGGACGAGAGTGATACTTTCACTAAATAGAGAAAATTAGTAACATGACAGAAATATTCTTGAAAAGAAAAAGATAGAAATTCTGGAGTTGAAAAGTATAATAACTGAAAAGAAAAATGCACCAAAGAGGCTTAAAAGAAGTTTTGAGGAGGTAGAAAAAAGCAGCAAACTTGAAGATAGGTCCATTGAAATTATCCAATCTGAGAAAAATAAAGAAAAAAGGATGATTTAAAAAATGGTCAGGGCCTCAGAGACCTGTGAGGCACCATCACAAGCATAATGAAAGCTGTAGAAAGGAGGAGAGAAGGAGGATCAAAAAAGAATATCTGAAGAAGTAACTGCCAAAACTTCCCAAATTTGATTAAAAACATGAACCTGCATTTCTAAGAAGTTCAAGGAACTACAAATAAGATAAACTCAGAGACCCACACCCAGATATATCATAATCAAACCATTGAAAGCCAAAGACAGAGAATCCTGAAAGCAGCAAGAAAAAAGCAAATTATCATGTAGACAAAAAAAAATCTTTGAAAGATTACCAGCTGATTTCTCATCAGAAATCATGGAGGCCAGAAGGGAATAGGATGACATATTCAAAACACAGAAATAAGAAGACTGTCAACCAAGAATCCTATATGCATCAAAGTTATCCTTCAGAAATGAAGAAAAAAAATAAAATATTCCCAGCTAAACAAAAACTGAGAGAATCTATCACTAGCAGACCTGGCCTAAAAATAAATACTAAAGGGAGTCCTTCAGGGTGAAATGAAGGATAATAACTGAACCCATATTTAAAAAATAAAGAGCACATGTAAAGGTTACAACATAGGTCACCATAAAAGACAGTATAAATGTATTTTTGTTTGCAACTCTTTTTTTCTCCTATCTGATTTAAAAGACATAAAGCAACAATTATAAATCTCTGTTGATCAGCATACAGTATATAAACATGTAATTTGTATGATAATAATAGTACAGAGGAGGAGAGTGGGGATGAAACAATATAGAAGCAAAGTTTTTATATACTATCGAATTCAATTGGTATGAATCCAAGCTAGATTGTTAAGATGTTACTTGTAATCCACAGGGCAACCACTAAGAAAACAACAAAAAAAAATATGTAGTAAATGAAACAATAACAACAAAAAAGAATTAAAAAGCCATATTAGAAAATATGTATTTAACACAAAAGAAAACATTAATGAAGAAACAGAGGAACAAAAATGCATATGGCATATAGAAAACAAATAGAAAAATAGCATCTATAAATCCTACCTTACCAAAAATTATACTAAATATAAATATGTACTACAATAAAAAGACAGAGATTGGCACTGTAGATAAAACAACATAATCCAACTACATGACGTCTACAAGAGACACAGTTTAAATTCAAAGACACAAATAGGTTGAAATTTTAAAGGACGGAGAAAGATATACCATGAAAACCATAACTGAAAGATTAAATGGCCATACTAATATCAGACAAAACAGAATTTAAGACAAAAATTGTTACTAGAGAGAAAAAAAGATATTTTATAATGATAAATGGGTCTATCCATCAAGAAGATATAGCAGTCATAAACATATACTGACCAACAGAGCCCCAAAATACATGCAATACCAAAAACTGACAGAACTGAAGGGAGAAAGAGACAATTCAACAATAATAGTTGGAGACATCAATACTTCTCTTTCAATAATAGTAAAACAACTAGGCAGAAGATCAATGATAGTAAAACAACTAGGCAGAAGATCAACAAAAAAACAGAAGACTTGAACAACCTTATAAACCAACAAGATACAAGAGACATCTATGAACACTCCATCCAACAACAGCAAAATACACATCCTTCTCAAGTGCATATAGAATATTCTCTAGACCACATGTAAGCAATAAAATAAATCTCAATAAATTTAAAAACATTAAAGTCATACAAAGTAAGTTCTCTCACCACAATGCAATGAAATTAGAAATAAATTATAAAATAAAATTTTGGAAATTCACAAATTTGTGGAAATTAAGTAATACACTCCTAAATAACCAATAAGGCAAAGAAGAAATCACTAGAGTAAATTAGAAAACATTTTGAAATTAATAAAAACAAAATTACAACATACCAAAATTTATGTGATGCAGCTAAAGCAATAATTTTGAGGGAAATTTATAGCTGTAAATGCCTACATTAAAAAAAGATCTCGCCTGGCACAGTAGCTCATGCCTGTAATCCCAACCATTGAGAAGCTGAGGTGGGAGGGTCACTTGAACCCAGGAGTTGAGGACCAGCCTGGGCAACATAGTGAGACCCTATCTCTACAAAAAATAAACAAAATTAGCCAGGCATGATGGCACACACCTGTAGTCCTAGCTATTCGGGAGGCTGAGGTGGGATGATTGCTTAAGTCCAGGAGATGTAGGTTGCAGTGAGCTGAGATTGCACCACTGCACTCCAGCCTGGGTGACAGAGTGAGACTCTGTCTCAAAACAAAAACAAAACCAAAAAGATCTCAAACCAGTATCCTAACTCTCTACCCCAAAAAACTAGAAAAAGAAGAGCACACTAAGGAAAGAGATTACAAAACTAGGGTAGAAATACATAAAATAAAGAATTAAAAATTGAGAAAGTAAACAACCAAAATTTGGTTATGCCCATAATCCCAGCACTTTGGGAGGCTGAAGCAGATGGATCACTTGAGGCCAGGAGTTCAAGACGAGCCTGGCCAACAGAGGAAAACCCTGTCTCTACTGAAAGTACAAAAAATTAGCCAGGCACGGTGGCACATGTCTGTAATCCCAGCTACTCAGGAGGCTGAGGCACAAAGATTGTTGGAACCTGGGACGCGGAGGCTGCAGTGAGCCAAGATGGTGCCACTGCACTCCAGCATGGGCAAGGCAGAAAGATTTTGTCTCAAAAAAAAAAAAAAAATCAGGAATGAAACAGAGGCCATTACTAACAATCTTAGAGAAATATAGAGAAGCTTACAAGAACACAGTGAAAAATTATGTGCCAACAAATTAGATAAAACAGATAAAATGGCATATACCTAGAAATATAAAACTCTAAGACTGACTCAAGAAAAAATGCAAAATCTGAACACATCTATAACAAGTAAAGAAACTGACTTAGTAATTAACTTAGTAAAAACTTGCCACAAAGAAAAGTCCATGACCAGATGGCTTCACTGGTAAATTTAACCAAATGTTTAAGGAAGAATTAACAAACCTTCATAGACTCTTCAAAACAAAACCAAAAAAACATAGAAAATGAAGGAACCTTCCTACTTCTTTCTATGAGGTCATTATTACCCTGATATGAAAAACCAAAGACACCACAAGAAAAGGAAATTACATACTATTCCTTATGAATAGATATGCAAAATTCCCCAGCAAAATATTAGCAAACTGAATTCAGCAACATTTGAAAAGAGTTGTACATCATGACCCAGTGAGATTTATCTCAGGAATGCAAGATTGTTTCACTATATTAAAATCAATTAATACAATATACCACACCAACAGAATAAAGGTCAGAAACCACCTGATCATCTCAAAGATGCAGAAAAAGTATTTGACAAAATCCATTTGCTACTCATCAACAACCCTGTGAGCTACATATAAAGGCATTATTAACTACACTAAATGAGTAAAAAAATATGAAGCTCAGAGAGTTAAGTAACTAGCCTGAGGCTATTACTCGGTTGTAACCAGGCTTTAACATAAATGCTGTTACCCAGACTTTATATATTCAACACTATTACTCAGAAAAGTTAGCAGTCCTTAGTTTTCTAGACATGCATGTTAATTTTGTGGATAGTTAAGCTAGAGTTACTACATGTACTGTCAATTTGAAATAAAAAACAATCTTTCCAATTTAGAACCAACATATGCTCTTTTGGAAACAAAGCTGATTCTTAACTGAAGGAGATT
The DNA here is from genome assembly GCF_006542625.1 of Nomascus leucogenys. Lineage (NCBI taxonomy): Eukaryota > Metazoa > Chordata > Mammalia > Primates > Hylobatidae > Nomascus > Nomascus leucogenys. The sequence continues at coordinate 47,094,953 of NC_044399.1, forward strand.
AGATTGGCTACATGGCTGACTCAGTGGCTTCATCCTACCTGCATCTCACAGAAGCTGCTTAATGCTGGAGACAGGGTGTGAAGTGGGGAGAAACTATTTTCTCAGACTCACAAGAGCTGGCCCTAGAACAGCTTCTGTGCTAGGGAAATGTGTGGTCCCTTTTAAATCACCGCAAATATACTCAAGACCCATCTCCTCCTCTGTTCCTTGCTTGTAATGGGCAGGATCCCAGTGGGCAAGAAGAGTAACAGGAAGGAGGTGGCAGCTGGCCCAGGGTTCTCCTGCTTCCTCTGCATGTGCCAGGAATGAGGTAAGTAGTGCACACATCACCAAATCGCCTTTCCTTCTCCATGGGGCTCTCAGGCTAAATTTAAAGTGCCAAGAATTCTGAAATGAGAAGAGAAAGAGGGTAGGGAAAATGATGAGGTCTGGGCTGACAGTAACAAGCACTACTCAAGGACTCCAAAGAGTGGGGGTCTGGTAGTGAGCCCAGAGCTCCACAGCTGAGTTTGCAAGAAAATGTTCTATGGTCCAGGTGTTCCACTCCCTTGGAAGATGATTAGAGACTTCAGGCAGAATTAGAAGAGAAAGTGGGAATGAAAGACAGCTCAGCAGCAGTGTCAGAGACCTGCCATTAGCTGTTTTATGTCCTTGTTGTGTTCCACTGTCATAGCAGAAAGTCAGATAGATTTGAAGAGGAAAGCAATATTATTAAGATTTGGCTCCCTACAGCACACACATTAAGTTGACAAAATGAAACCACAAAAATCTTACAGGAAAAGACCTGTAGTTGCTTGACAGAACAAATCAAGCAACCAAAGACAAATTAAGTCTTTTTGATAAAAAGACAAGCATATATATATATATATATATATATATATATACATAGATGGTGGTAAAGACAGAAGTTCCATGCAGTGTTATGTTAAAGAATAATTTATACTGTTAAAATCCACAAGGAGGCATTAGATTCCAATTTTTTCAAAGTCATATATGCAAACTTTGAAATTAACCGGCTTTCTGGGTTTAGAGAGCAATGAATCTGGCTCTCTGAAAAGGAACACAAAAAGCATGAGCTCATAGCACCAGATGGCATCACACAATGGGGGGAAGAAACATGCAGAGGATTGAAAAGAACAAGTTGTGGTTTATATTTAGTGATTAATTAGCTTCTTAAAGGGCCAAGTAGAGCCACTTTAATGATGATATAGACCATAGAATAAGATACCTAAGTATGTTGCACAGGGGGTTAGAAATGGAGCTTTTGCCTGGTGAATTTCTGTTGTTTCCAATACTGAGCTCCAAGCTAAGTCATAGAAACCCCTACTCAAGGTTAAATGAGGGAGAAACATGAGAAAGATGCTATGAACAGTCATTACTATCAATCAATAATGAGGCGGGCAGTATACATGGTGGTTAAAGACCTTGCAGTCAGACAGACTTGGGTTTGAATCCTAGTTGTGTGACTTGTGGCAAATTACTGAAGCTCTCTGAGCCTTGGCTCCCTCGTCTGTAAAAGAGGGGGAATAATGGCAGATACCTCACTGAGTTATGGTGAGGAATGAAAGAGGTAATTCAGGACTTAGCATAGGATGTGTGGCCCACCGTAAGCACTCCATAATGTCAGCGTTGGATTATGAATTCCCTCTTGGCACCCGCCCAATTCGCCATACAGAACCACTGCCACACACCAGGAGTCTACACCTTAAATGATCATCACAGATTAACCCAAGTGTACAGAGAAATAAACAGACACATGGCAACAGCTGCCTGAACAATGTCCCAACCAACAGCTCTCACGTTTCCTCTCCATTCTCGCCACTGCAGAACAAGACTCCCATCACCTCACTCCTGAAGAATTTGCTAACTGACCTCCTTGCTCAACCCTCAACCTAGCCTGCATGCCACTGCTAGATAAATCTGCTGTGTGAAGTTTTGAGGCCTCTGGAGTCTCAGTTGCCCATCAGTAAAATGCAATATGAAAACCTTTAAGATTTTTGTTACATCTACCTGCCTTTTACAGTATCATTAACTTAATATGTGGCTTTAAATTGATTACTATAAGCGAGGAACAGTTTCACTTGCTATGATATAATTATGTATTTGTTTTTAAATTATGTACTTATTTAAAAATAAAGTATCTGACACATATAAGTACTACATAATTGTTTATTTAAATGTTTTAATGCTTTGCCATTGTGTCAACATCCACACTGACAAACAGAAGATGCGAAAATCACACGCGGTCCCTCAGAACATAAGACTGGGGTTTTCATTGACTGGCTATGTCCAGGAACATACAATTGGGCTCCCCCTGAATCAAATTCAGACTCTAGACCCCTATCATCTATCCCTACCTCCAACTCCACTTACACTTACCTGTGACTGGTTCCCAGGGGCTACTTCCCTCCCTCCCCAAATTGTCCCCTGGCAACATCATGCCCATCTCTGTGACCATCCTAGCCTACATCACTAACTTTAGAACAGTCCAAAAACTACTAATCCCTCCAGGCTCACTGCCTTCGAAAAGCCTACCCCAAACACTGAAGACCACATAGCTCACTCTCTTTGCTGGCTCTATGTTGGAGTTAGAGACTGAGCCTCACCATCTCACTCTTGATTACTGGTCTTTGTCACTGCCTAATAGATCAGAAAGTCTGCCTCTTCATTAATGTCCCAAGTTCCTTAAGCAGGGAGGCTGTGACTTTTTTCAGGATATACAACATTTAAGAGATACGTCTGAAACAGTTGATGACAATAGCAGTACAACTAATACTTAAGGTTCTCTAGCAGAAAGAGTTAACAACAGGCTACACCATTTCCTAAACATTTCAAAGACAACTTGGAATTCTTCAGCTGGCCCTTGAGCAGAAAAATAAAGAATTATTTCCCCAGCACACGTCTCAGTTTGAAAAGAAAAATCAATCATGCGGTCACAGGACAGGGTAGCAGCCATGTTCTGGTCAGGGATTTAATTTCAGAGCAAAGCAGGGGCTAAAGCAGACAGACGAAAATGCTTTCCTTATCACCTCCTGTATTGGGTATAAACAGTTAAACTTGTTAAAATAAATAAACTAAATACAGTAAGTTTAGGGGCTTGACACTGACTTTTAGAGCCTCAAATGGCTAGACCAGTCCCAAAGGCAAAGCTCTTGAGGACAAACCTTTCGTCAAGTCTACAGAACTGAAAGGAGAAAGATACTAATTAGTAAATCTAAGCAGCTCTGTCCAGTAGAAATATAATGCAAGTTGTAAGAATTTTAAATGTTCTAATGGTCATATTAAAACATAGGTGAGATTAATTTTAATATTTTTAAGTTTAACATGCAATCAATACTTTGAAAGTTGCTAATGAGATTTTTATATACTTTTTTCATACTAAGTCTTCAAAATCTAAACCTGGTATTTTCTACTTATAGCACATCTCTTTTCAGACAAGCATCATTTCAAATGCCCAATAGTCTCATTTGGCTTCCATCCTGGAGAGCGGAGGTTACTAGATGAAAATGAGTAAGACTCCAACCAAAGTAAAAGCAACTAGGAGCAAGAATGTGTGATATAGAAAGGGCCTGAAAGGTGTGAGGTTATTCTTTGTTTAGATCCTCTGTCTACCACATACTATATCTGGTTCTGCCATAATTGTTTCTTATTATTAATAGAGACTCAACTTCTTGGTAACTAAGAACTTTTATCTGTGTTCACTCTATATTCTCTCTGGAGCAAGACAGGTTGGATTTGCATTTTGGCTTCACCATTCACTATCTGTGAGCCCTTGGCAAGTTATTTAACCTCTCTGAGCACCAATACATAGACAATGACAGTTCATCTATCTCAAAGGAGGATTAAATGAAATAATAAATTATTAGTGTTAGCTTTAATTATTATTATTATTATTATTATTATTATTATTATTATTACTATTGCTACCTTTTTTATCTGAACAAATCCAGGCAAGACTTAAAGGCAAGACTCAGGTGAATTCCTTGAACTGCAAACACATGATCTCTAGGGGCCAAAGAGAGAAAGTTCAATGACAAGTCAGACAGATTCAACCCATTTCAGAGATAGTAAACATCATCACAGAAGTTAAAAAAAAAAAAAAAGGTGACTGAGGAGTAAACCAGAAATAATAGTGTTCAAAAAGGCATGATCTTGTGCAACAGTGGAGTCTGTCATTGGGTTAGGCTGACCACTGGCTTGCTGAATTAATTTTTAGATCTCCTTCAATGTAGTTATTATATTGTATCTATAAAAAAAGTAATATAGTATTTTAAAATTTAAAACCAGAGATTCTCAGCTTCTCAGAAACATCTTGGCATACAGCTGGTGACTTATCTGTTGTGGCAGATACAGTATTTACGACTCAAGACTAAAGAGAAGATATAATTTTATGTGGCTTACAGAGGATTCTCCCTCCCTGCTCTCCTCTTCTCCCTTCCTTTTTCTTCCCTCTCTAGCAGGAGACAAGAGAACCACAATGTAGAGACACTATTTCTTTTCTCTCCAACTCAGAGAAAAGGGACCTGATTATGCCATTAGAGAGAAGGCAGACACAGGCAAGACCTGACACCCATCCAGTACCGTGTTCCTGGAGTCATTGTCTCATATGAAACTGAATACAGCCATTAATTCAGTGGATGCTCATGTGGAACACACTGTGAGATTTTCCTTTCCACATGGGACCCCATGTTACACAAACAGGCTAATAGTCACTACTGGTTACTTTTGCTCTAGTCAAAACATACCTCAGAAAGATCAATATAGTCAGAACACAAAAGTTGTCTTAATAGTACATGGGTCTAATGGAACAGAACAGAGCCCTCAGAAATACTACCACACATCTACAACCATCTGATCTTTGACAAACCTCACAAAAACAAGCAATGGGGAAAGGATTCCCTATTTAACAAATGGTGCTGGGAAAACTGGCTAGCCATATGTAGAAAGCTGAAACTGGATGCCTTCCTTACACCTTATACAAAAATTAATTCAAGATGGATTAAAGACTTAAATGTTAGACCTAAAACCATAAAAACCCTAGAAGAAAACCTAGGCAATACCATTCAGGACATAGGCATGGGCAAGGACTTCATGTCTAAAACACCAAAAGCAATGGCAACAAAAGCCAAAATTGACAAATAGGATCTAATTAAACTAAAGAGCTTCTGCACAGCAAAAGAAACTACCATCAGAGTGAACAGGCAACCTACAGAATGGGAGAAAAGTTTTGCAATCTACTCATCTGACAAAGGGCTAATATCCAGAATCTACAAAGAACTCAAACAAATTTACAAGAAAAAAACAACCCCATCAAAAAGTGGGCAAAGGATATGAACAGACACTTCTCAAAAGAAGACATTTATGCAGCCAACAGACACATGAAAAAATGCTCATCATCACTGGCCATCAGAGAAATGCAAATCAAAACCACAATGAGATATCATCTCACACCAGTTAGAATGGCCATCATTAAAAAGTCAGGAAACAACAGGTGCTGGAGAGGATGTGGAGAAATAGGAACACTTTTACACTGTTGGTGGGACTGTAAACTAGTTCAACCATTGTGGAAGTCAGTGTGGCAATTCCTCAAGGATCTAGAACTAGAAATACCATTTGACCCAGCCATCCCATTACTGGGTATATACCCAAAGGAATATTAATCATGCTGCTACAAAGACACATGCACACGTATGTTTATTGCAGCACTACTCACAATAGCAAAGACTTCAAACTAACCCAAATGTCCAACAATGATAGACTGGATTAAGAAAATGTGGCACATATACACCATGGAATACTATGCAGCCATAAAAAATGATGAGTTCATGTCCTTTGTAGGGACATGGATGAAGCTGGAAACCATCATTCTCAGCAAACTATCGAAAGGACGAAAAACCAAACACCGCATGTTCTCACTCATATTTGGGAATTGAACAATGAGAACACTTGGACACAGGAAGGGGAACATCACACACCAGGGCCTGTTGTGGGGTGAGGGGAGTGGGGAGGGATAGCATTAGGAGATATACCTAACGTAAATGACGAGTTAATGGGTGCAGCACACCAACATGGCACATGTATACATATGTAACAAACCTGCATGTTGTGCACATGTACCCTAGAACTTAAAGTATAATATATATATAATACAATAAAATAAAATAAAGTCAATTAATAAAAATAAACTGTTATATTGAATCTGAAAAAAAATAGCACATGGGTCTAAAGCTATGGTTTTTACAAACCTGAACTTAAAATCTCTTGGATTCAGGAAAGCATCCAAACAGGGTGGGAAGCAAACCTCAGCTTTCTTCTCTCTCCAGTATGACTTTTTTTAAAGAGTGAACATCAATGAATGTAACTTTAAATTGTAAGGTTAATTAAGCCTGCCTGCTTCCAAATGTTAAGTGAAATTTGGGAATGTATTTTTTCTGCCTTAAATGTGTGTATGTAAGAAGCATCATTCAAAAGTATAAACTAGAATATTGGCTTTCAGGACCTGCTGTGTGACTTAGAGCAATCAACTTGACTACTCTGAGCCTATATTTCTTCATTTGTAAAATAGGCAGTCACACAATCTCACATTATTGTCATGAGGATCAAATGAGATAATACATATAAACTGTCCTAGCACAGTGCCTAGCCCATAATTGATGCTTAATAACTGTTAATGTCCATCTACTCCCTCTCCCCTCCCCCTTTATATGCAGGACCAGTAAAGTGTGACCTAAGGACTATAGTACTTGTAATTTCATCCTCATCTCCAGTATTTAGGAGAAAAAAAAGGGGGCCAAATATCAATCACTGTCTTTTTTTCTCCAATTTTTCTTATTGTGGTAAAATACACAAAATATAAAATCTACCATCTTAGCCATTTTTATTGTATATGTTGAAGGTATAAAACTTGATGATTTAATACCTTTATATACTGTGAAATAATCACCACAATCAAGCTAATTAATATATCCATCACACCACATAGTTACCCTTTGTGGGTGTGTGTAGTGAGAATACTTAAGTTGTACCCTCTTAGCAAATTTCAAGTTTATAATACAATATTGTTATCTTTCCACCATGCTGTAAATAAATCTCCAGAATCTACGCATCTTGCATAGCTGAAACTTTGTTCTCCTTGACCAACATCTATCTTCCCATTCCCCCTGCCCCTGGTTATCACCATTCTACCCTCTGGTAACCACCATTCTATTCTCTGCTTTTATGAGTTTGAATATTCCACATATAAGTGAGATCATGCAGTATTTGTCTTTCTGTAACTGGCTTATTTCACTTAGTATAATGTCTTCCAGGTCCATTCATGTCACATATGACAGCATTTCCTTCTTTTTTAAGGCTGAATAATATTCTATTATATACATATATATGTATATCTATATATTCTTTAGCCAAGAAGCAACCTAAATAATATTCCATTATATATGTATATATGCTTTAGCCAAGAAGCAATCTAAAGGTCCATCTACAAATGAAAGGATAAAGAAAATGTTTTATATATGTATATGTGGTATTGTGAATATTTGGCTACTGTGAATAATGCTGTAAAGAACATGGGAGTGTAGACATTTCTTCGAGATACTGATTTTAATCCCCTTGGATAAATACCCAGAAGTGGGATTGCCAGGTCATATGGTAGTTTTATTTTTAATTTTTTAAGGAACCTCCATATTGTTTTCTATAATGGTTGTACCAGTTTATATTCCCACTAACAGTGTACCAGGGTTCTCTTTTCTCCATATGCTTGCCAACACTTATCTTTTGTTTTGTTTTAACAACAGGCACTCTAAAAAGTATTCTTAGTTGCCAGGTTTTTTTCTTTCAGCACTTTGAATATATTGCCCCATGCTTTCCTGGTCTGCAGAAGTCTGCTGAGAAATCCACTGGTAGTCTTATGAGGATTCCCTTTTGCTGCTTTCAAAATTCTCTCTGTCTTTGACCTTCAACAGTTAGATTATGATATGTCTCAGTGAAGATCTCTTGATGTTCAGCCTATTAAGGGTTCTTTGAGCATTGTGGATCTGGATGTTCACTGCCCTCCTCAGATTTGGGAAGTTTTCTGTCATTATTTCTTTAAATAAGCTTTCTCTCCCTTTCTTCTTTCCTTGCTCCTTCTGGAATTTTGTCTGATGCCGTCCCATATGTCACAGATACATTCTTTACCTTTTCATTCTTTGTTTGTTTCTCCCTCTTACTGAATCACTTCAATTGATCTGTTTTCAAGTTCACTGATTCTTTCTTCTGTTTGATTGAGTCTGCTATTGAGGCTCTCTATAGAATTTTCAGTTTAGTCACTGTATCTTCAGCTTCAGAATTTCTGTTTGGTTCTTTGTATGATTTTTATCTCTACTGAACTTATCATTTTGTTCAGTATTGTATTCCTGATTTCATTTAGTTGTCTCTGTTTTCTTGTACTTTACTGAGCTTCTTTAAGACAACTATTTTGAATTCTCTATCAGGTAATTCACAGATATTCACCTCTTTGGGGCCAACTACTGGGACTTTATTTTTTTCCTTTAGTAGTGTTAAGTTTCCTTGATTCTTCATTTTCCTGGAAGGTTTGTGTTGCTGTTTTCACATTTGAAGAAGCAGTCTCCTCCTCCTGTCTTTACTGACTGGTATAGGGAGAGAATGATCTTCATATTTATGGACACACCTGCCCCACTTCTTTCGTTCCCTCTTGCAGGCAGTGGGGGGCATCTTAGTATTGTTGGCCTTCTCTCGATTCCACCTTAGGGCACTGGCCTTTACTTAATCAACACTTCAGGGCACTGCCCTTTATTTTCCCCAGGGCAGTGTCCTGAAGTGTTCACATTTGTACACCTTCTCTGCATCCCAGAGTTGAGCTAGGTGCTGATATTCACATGCTGTCTGAAAGAGCACGCACACACCATCTCAGAAGCTTGTGTACACCACTTAGGAATATACACAGATAGCTGGAGGCACATGACAGCCAGTTGTGGGAGCACATGACTGCAGGTGAGGTTATCCCATGGGGTTCATGGGTGGGCCCCTTGGTGGAGTTCACAGTCAGTTAATAGGATCTGTGGCCAGATTTTGAGATCTATGCAATGGTTTTTGTGAGCTCCTGCCTCTCTTCCCTGCTCCTAGCTTCCCCTGGACTATTCAAACATGCCAATCCCCTTAGTGATCTAGGGGTGGGGCAAGGCAGAAGCGAGCATCTTGGACAAAGTCTTATGAGGCTGTGGAAATCAGATAGTCACTACATTCTCTCTTTACCCCACTGGAAAAATCATAGGCCAAGATGGTCTCTCTTGGCATTGAGCTGTGCCACCTCGAGAGAGATGTGACACAGGTAAAGTGAAACTATTCTTATTATCCTCTTCAAAGTATCTATTCTCAGATTTTTTTCTCAAATGGGGTTCTAGAATCTCTCCACTGGACTCCTGAGTTACCACGGGGGTATTCTTAACATGGATAATTGTCAAAATCAATGTTTTTGTGTGGCTTTAAGGGTTGGAACCTCCTATTCTTTCATTTGCTGACATCACTGTTTCTTAACCACTTTTAAGTGTACAGTTCTGTGGATTAAATACATTCATATTGTTGTGCACCCGTCACCACCATCCAGCTCCAGAGCTCTTTTCATCTTGAAAACAAAAACTCTGTACACATTAAACAAAAACTCCTTATTTGCTCCTCTCCAGCTCCTAGCAACCACCATTCTGTTTCATGTCAATCATTACCTTTTGCATTCAAAAGTCAATCATTTTACTTATTCTTTCTTTCACTCATTCATTCAACAAACATTTATTTAGCACATGCCTTTTAGACAGATGATCTACTTTCTGAGTCTAGAATATGGTGCCACAAAAACTAAAAACTAACAAAATGAAACTAAACTAGAACTCTGAAATGGGGAGGGAGAAGGGGAGGAAGAGATCTCCTACTTGCCACATGATTATCTATAAACATTAATGGCTTTAGCAATTTCCCAAATTCTCAGAAAAGAGCAACTTACTGGAGAAAGGCTGCACATTTTAGCATGGGTTGGCAGTGTTCCAGAGCAAATTATCCTTAAAAATAATTACACCGTTGGTCCCTTCCAGGTGTCTTGATAGAATCTTACGTATTGAGTTACACTTTCAAAAGTTTGTTTCCTTTATGAAAATGAACTCTGGATCAAGCTGAATTGACTAATTACTACTGTATATGGTGAATAGGAAAGTGGCATTTGGCACAGCTAATTTATGAAAATATAGACAAGGGCAATAGCTCTGCTCAGAGTGTGAAAGAAATTTAAGCATATTTGCTACCATGAACAATGTTCTCATGTCCCCTTTACCAGATGGGCTGCTGGATTTATGATGGGATATGTTATAGATACATATCAAGATAAATGGAAACTAGGAGCCCCTTTCAAGCTGGACTTCAGGATCTACAGAGAGAATCTGTTCTATAGCTGGCTTGTTAACTGATAGAGTTGTATTTCTGAATTTTTATAGATTATTGAAATCAATTTCAAAAAAACAATATTGAACTGATTATGAACAATATTTTCAACTTTTTCTAAGCAATAATCAAGGTTAAGCAATGATAAAGCAAAACTGAAAAGCCTGAATTTCATTTCCTTTTACTTTTTCAGCCCACCCTCTTACAGTTAGATAGCCTGGTAAGTACCAGAGTCAAAGAAGGAAAGGGGCAATAAAGCGTACAAACTACATGTGTTATCAATTAGATGCTCCAATAAGAGCTGAGGATGGCACTCACCACCTTCCAGTGGCAAGAGCCTCATGGTAGGAAGAAGCTAAATCCCAAAGCCATTAGTGGCAGCAGCAGGAAGTGACAGTCAGGGCAGGGCCCTCTGTCTTCAGCAGCTTTTATCACTATTTCCCATGGGTCTGGTTCCTCCAACAGCTCCACAGGCATCTCTAAATCACGACCTAAGTCTGCAGCCAGATAAGCACACTTTTGAGACCATCAGAATTGCTTTAGTGTAGTTCTAGGAAAATGATAATCCTGCTTTTATTGATTATGTATGCTTTGTCCAAAGTGCCTTCTTATACATCCTTGTTAGTTACATAAGGCAGACATTCTTCCTCTTTTACAAATAAGGAAAACAAGGCATAGAGTGCTTCAATGGCCTGCCAAAGGCCACATAATTAAACAGGACTGATAATAACTTCCTAAAAGTATACTATATGCCAGGCTCTGTGCTGAGAGCTTTACTCACATTTCTCTCATCTGATAGGTTCTATTGTTACCTCTGTTTTACAGAGGAGGAAATCGAGGCTGAGAAGTTAAATAATCTGCTTACAGTCCCACAGCTAACAAGTGACATAGATGGGATTGAATTTGCATCTGCCTCCAAAATCAGTTCTTAGATATCTAAACAGACTTTGTCAGATAAGAATCACTATGACTACATCTGATCATGCCCAGTTAACCCTTTCAAGTGAACAAGGACAGAGCAGGCAGGCCTGTGTTGACACATGGCATTGCTTTTATCATATTAATCTGTACATTTCCATCCCCTGTGCTTTCACACTGATACCTTGATGCTGCCTTCTACCCACACTGAAGCAGAAACAGACTAAGGAAATCCCTATATCAAGCTCTGCATAGAAAAGCTCCTTTCCCTGCTTGCTTTTCAGGTGCCTGAACACCTGACTGGAGCTGAGGAAAACCATGAAAAGGGGCACAGAAGTGACTAGGAAGCAAGAAAAAGGTGCAGGAAATGGGGGACATGCAGGGAAGTGACTCCACCTCTCTGTAACCTCAGAGTCCTAGACATGCATGAGCCCCACATCAGGGGTGGGAGTTAGGGGTTCAATACCTGGTGAGGATAGGAAGCGAAAACCTCCTCTTGACCAAGTGGAACTGACATCTCCAGACAGAAATCTTTCTATGAGTGGGGAAAGGGGGCCCATCCCCACAGTTGCGCCTTCTAAACTGAATTCCTTATACTTCCTCCTACCTGAACATACCCACCCACCCCACATAGTTCAAACAATCCAAATAACTATCAGGTGCTTGACCCTAAAATATAAATGGACATCTGGTCCAGTTCTGACGACAGCATGAAGGGGAGGTATGATCCTCTTTCTGTTTACCACCCATCCTTATCACATCTAATCCTGACAAGGACATACAGATTTCCTGGCTGGACAGCAAGGAGAGGGTAAGACAACTTGCAAACAGTCCAGACCTGTACCTTACTACCCTACTCACTACATCTCATAATACACACACACACACACACACACACACGCACGCGCACACACATGGCGTGCACATATACTCTGCCACATTTTAGCCTACATCTCAGGCCCCCAAAACGTTTCCAGCCCTAATTTTATGTCAAGCAGCATGATGACATAGCCAACCAGACAGGAGGAAAAAAAGTGCCATTAGGCAGTTTTCCTAAGCATCCCTTAAATCAGCTATTTGGGAATTCACTGCTAAGAATCAGTGGATAGGAGGAGTTTAGAGGAACACAAAAATCAGAGGTTACCACCCAGGCCCCACTCACTCTGTCATTCACAGCTCTGCCCCCCCCATCTTCTCCCCATCCTGCCCCCAGACGCTACTGCCTACTGCACTCAGGCTCTCCCCTCTGCCACCAGCCACCATCCGTAGCCCAGAGCTGCAGCACATCAGTATTCCTATCACTCCCCTCAACCCAAGGGGAAAACATTTCAGCTGCCTTGTACTTAAGCATCACCCTTGGCACCATAAGCCAGTGCCTGTGCAAAATTGACAAGGAATATGTTGATAAGAAATGGGGCTGTTCCAAGTTTCTGAAGGATAAGTAGGTAATTAAAAGAAAAACCTAATTTAAGAGAATTCTGAAGACATTTTTAAAAACTCTCTGGCAACATCCTTTATGGATTATTCCCTTTTATCAGAACACTTCTGTTGTGTCTTTGTTTGGTATTCCAAGCCTGGGGCTGGAGAGCCACTATTCTAGGGCATCCCACAGTCCTCGCCACTACTCAAGGGTAACTAAAGAGCCCTGGGCTAGGAGGAGAAAGCCCACCTCTGTTTCCCTGCAGGGCTCAGAAGTACATGAATTTTCCAAAGTCTGAGCACCCGGCGACTTCCTGCTCAGGGCTCAGTAGAGTGCTCTCTGAGGACTGGCACCCTGGCCAGCAGCTGCCCCCATGTGTGTAGGGCAATGCAAAAGGTCTCAGAGAGCACCACTAATCACCAAGGCACGAATGTGCAGGGGTGAAATCAGCTTCAGCACTCCGTTTCTGGATGCCCCACTTCACAACCTGGCTGGTTTCAGACCCACAATGAGTCAAAACACTTCCTGAGACACACAAACAAACACAAGCTCAGCAAACTGCAGACCAGGAGGTTGTCACTTCCTCGGAGACGGCCTGGCATGTTCTTCATTCTACACAGCCTCCCTATCCTGGAGTTTGGCTTAATAATCATGGTCCTACTACCCATTAGCTAGCTTTCTACATGCAGCAAAGTTAAGTCGCTGAGTCTTAGTTAATGTGTAAAATGGGGCTGATAATATTTATCTCATTGGAATTCCAAGTAGTACAAGAGACCAGGCACTTTTTATGCATGATCACCTTTCATCCATGTTTCCTGCCTTACCTTACTTGGTCACATCTAACTTAACTAGTCTTATCTAGCCCAATTTACTGAAGAGCCTCACCTATTAGACCCTCTAATTTTCACTCAGTTCAATCCTACCTATAAAAGGAATGAAAACAAAAGCCCTACCCTCACAGAGCTTAGAATCTAGAGAAGGACAGGGGCATTATTGAAAGACTAGCACAAAGAGATGTCAAATTACAACTCTGACATAAAGGAGAAGTACTGAGTGTTCTGAAATCATAGAACAGGGTGCCTGAGCCGTAACAGGAAGAGGGCTGACATCCCCCGGATAAGCAAGATGATTCTTTAGGGCAGAAGGAAGAGCACGCACAGGGTTTTGTGGTGAGAGAGCCGCTCACTCCTGAACAGGAAGACCTGCAGGCCTGGGCTGCGGAGAGTAACAGGGCATCATGGAAGAAGTTGCTAGAAAAAAAGGAGGTGGCTAGACCATGGAGGGAATGAAGGCTGGGCTGAGACTTGCTCTCTATTGGGAACACCAATGGAAGTCACCAGAGATTATAAACTAGGAAAAGGCATGATCAGAATTGATTTTTTAAAACAAACAAAAACATTTTACTCTGGCCCCTGCATGAAGAACAGATTAGAGGGTCTGGCAGTAATATAAGGGATGGAAATATAAACAGACCAATACAAAACTGCCAAGAGAAAAAGGTTGCAGTGAGAGGAGGTTGGAGAATCCTTCCTGTGTCAGGGTCAGCCAGGTCCGGGGGCACGAGTGGGCGGCACTGGGGGGAGTAAATGGCTGTTCTAGACAGAGGAACAGCAAAAGCGAAGGTGTAGGGGACAGGGTTGTTTATAGGAACTGACAGGAGGTTCAGTATTGCTGGAGCAAAAAGCATGAGAGGAAGAGTGATGAGAAATAAAGAGCTAAGAGGAAAGGTCAACAAGGACCGGGGGGAAGACCTCCTTCCCCCACGCAACAAGGCTCCATCCAGTAAGTTATCGGGAGCTGCAGAAGGATTTAAGCAAGGAGGTGATATGATCAAGTTTATTTTAGATAGATGGTTCTGTCAGTTGGGTAAGAAAGGGATATGAGGACATATGGGAATAGGTGGCTATGCATCCACATGTTAAAATACTTTGCAGATATTAAAAATGATCAAAACTGGAAAATTATCTGGCTTAATGCTTAATGCAAAGCAGTATATTTCACACTATCTCAAATAATATGTTTGTGTATACATTAGCATAAAGACTGAATGAAAACAAATCTTTTAACAGGTTTATATAACTGGCAGGATAACAGATTATTTTTTTCCTTCTTTACAGTTTTCTGCATTTATCACAATAAGCATGTATATGTGAAAGTTCATAATCAGAAAAAAAAGATTTAAACTCCATGAAGTCAGCATGAATAGCCCTATCAAACTGATAGCAATAATTTACATTTTGATAGCACCTGATATTTAGCGACCCTAAATCTTAAACCACAAGATAAATACCATTCTATGTTCACAGAGGAGAAAACAAAAAACATGGAAGTAAAATGATTCATTTAACATGACACAAAAGGCTAGAGGCAGAAGCAGATCAGGACTAGGTAGATGCATGCACTCTTCAGCTAGTTCAGTTATTTTTGCTGAAAAGTTACTTGAACAGAACAGATCATACACAATTCAATAATTAAGATAACCAAAATAATTAGGAACAGCCCAACAGACTGCATGATTATCAGCCCAAATCAATAAAGAAGTCAATCCAAAGCCTTCAATAAATAAGGCAGGCTACATCCACTGCTACAAGAACTGTGATTCCAGAAGCCTGATCTCAAGTATGTCAGTATTTTTCTAGAAGTCAGGAAGGGGGTGATATTAGAAGCGGGGAAAGCAGAAGTTGCTTCCACATTGTGCCCATCCTCATCCACACTGATTGTGTTAAAAGGAAGGGAAAAGCTAATGCAAGTGGGACACGATCATGGCATACTTAACTCCAATGCCACAATAGGTGGCATACAGCCCTATTTCCCTAATTGCTGATCACCTCATGGCTTTTTCTCACACTTCCCTATCACTCTCAGGAACTACAAAAACCCAGTCTTAGGTGAAATTACAGCTGCATATATTAGACTGTCAGGGCTCTATCCTGCCTGGGATAAGCTCCCATCCACATCCTGGACAGGGAAGCTGTGTCCCGGAACAGCACCAGATCCGATTGCAGGGCATGTTATGTCTCTTCCGTGGGTGCCCAGAAAATGCAGCAAAGGAGAGCCCCATGTGAGACTGGCCTTATTTTTATTTATTTCTTTTAAAACTTCAGAAAAGCTTAGAGAAACCCAGTGGTATTTTTAACATGGCTTTCATAGCCTAAAATAACATTCTCGGCTTTGCTGGATGGGTGAGGTGAGACTATGGGGAGGGACGATGGAGGAGGTAGGAGGCTTCCCAAAATTGCCAGCCTTGCAGATTAAACAAGTGCAAATTAGTCAGTGTCCAGATTTATGCTGAAATGGACGATACCGTATTTTGCAAGCTAATAAAGTGGCATTTGCCTGTAAATACAGAGAAAGTGAATAACCAATTTAAATTTTCATAATCTACTGCAAGTAGTCCTGAAGATCAATAGAGTAACAATTAACTAGAAGTTCTGCATCCATGGGTCCTAATTCAACCTTTGCCACTACCATCCCCCTGTATCTGCTTTATCTTGAGGAGGTGGTAATGGGCTGTCATGTTAGAGACTGGCTGGAAAGCCCAGGCTGTGAAGAGGAGAATTGTGTGGGATGCCCCACAAATGAGATCTGCTCACACCTGTCAGTCATCTGGACACTTTCACAGACCCTGTGACCCCTTTATATTTATAAGCCCTCTTGAGGTCCCTTGGCTATGTAATTCTTGGCTGCTTTCATCCTCATTTTCTCCTCTAGGAAGGAGAGCCACAAAATTTACATCATTCTCTAAATAGGAAATGCCATATACCTTGATACTGTACTTATTAAGGGTCACTCATTGGAACACAGAAAAATATCTCAAAGGCCCCAGGCAGTGGCAATAAAGTCTCAAAGTCTTCACTAGCAGGAGTACCTCCTGAAACCTCACCTGGGAACTATCTGCCCTAACTTCACACCTAGTATCTACTTTCTTCACCTATGGCCCCCAGTTCCTGGGCCAGCAGAAGCAGCAAAGTGGAATATTCAAAGGGACAGCCAGAGGCAGACAACAGAAGCAGAAGGATACGATATTTAGCAAGGCAATAAGCATTTTAAAAAATCAAAACAACACAAGCTTTTTAAAAAACACACACACATAGTAAACTGCATCATTTAGTTTTAAGGCAAATAGTTCTACAAACCTCTGCATTCCCTAAGGGAACCTAGGCATTACATCATAGTTCACACTGATAACCTTGAGTCATTAAGCAAAAGTTAAAATTAGCGGTCTCTGTTTCAGAAGGCAGACATGTGCATAATGCACTGAATGAATATATTCATCCAGTTAGATAAATACAAGTTTTGATGCACAGAGAGGTAGGTTTTAGCTATTTGGAAAATTCATTCTGTACTTCCTGATGCTCCAAGTAAGTCATAAAATATAATAATAAGGTAAACTGTTAGAAAGCATGAAGTCTGACCCTTCACTTTTAAAATGAGAAACTGAGGTCTAGAGAAGTTGAAATGACTTGCCAATGTCCCACAGGGAGCAGGAAGAGCCAAGGCCAGGCCTACAGCTCCTGGTTCTCAGGGTTCCTATTCCTCTCCCACTGGAGTACATGAACACCATCTCCACTGCAGACAGGTAGTAACTACCAGCAGTTCCAATGTTATTGTCCTGATCACATACACTTAGTCAGGAAACATGGCTCCTTTCTCCCTTTGTAAAAACTGCTCTGAGTTATGTGAGAGAAAGTTGCTGTGTAAATTTAAGGTGCTTTTTCTTTTATTCCATGACTAATGCAGTCATCATATGGCTACTACAGAATAATTTCAGTTTTCTAGTTCATAATCTCCCATGGATTTTGTAAGACTCTTCCCTAGTGTAACTGTTAGTAGAATGAAACAAACAAAAATCCCAACAGAATAAAAAAAAAAATTCTAAGAAACATATTTTCAAATCAAGACGCCAATTCGAAGACCAATATGTGATGGTCCTCATCCACGGAGGTGTCTCTCTCCCCCTTTCCCATCACTGTCCAGTACAGTTCTATTAAGCTATATTGAACACTTTCATTTTTCTCCCCTTAATCTTTTAAGTCTTCCAAATGACCAAAACGCTTATGACAGGGCAAACATGAGGCGGTATGCTCAATACCTTAGATCATATACATTCTGTCTTCTGGAAGTCACACTGTGGCTCTCTCAATAAGAATCAGCCTGATCCCGATGGAGATGACACAGATCTCTTGGCGTGTCTACCTAATGTCTGCTTTGTGTGGAAGGATTTAAGTAAAAACAGGTCCTATCAAGCATCAGAGGTTGAGTAGCAGATCTGCCATTATTAATCATTGCCACGTATGACTAAAGAGGTTTACCTAGATATGTCCTTTCATCAGTATAAAGGAGGAAATTGGGGGTCACAGAGAGTCATGTCATGTTCAAATTTCTTGAATAGGGCTTTGAATAAAATTAACTATTATCCCAATTGCAATATGTGGCAAGCTACCTAGAAATAACAAGGAAAAAAAAGGAAGAAATTGAAATGAATAATCAAGATTCATAATACAAATTAAAGTGATTAAGTATAACTTCCAGGTATTTAACACAGAATTATTAAATTTAAAAAGCACTATCTAAAACTTTTGAATAAAATGAAGCACAATTATAGACTTCTCTTTGCCTTCACATGAATTATGAGTATTAAATACTCTCATGAAGCAAAGAAGGAATAAACCTAGAATGTTTTTCCTGTTGAAACAAAAAGAAGAGCATGGTTTTTTTTCTTTCATCAAAATCTTTTTAAAACTTCTTCAAAGAAATTTAAAATGGGCAATTAAGGCAAAATTTAAATTATACTAAGCAGTTTTCTAAAGGGTATACTCCTTTTGCATTCTCTACTATGAACTCTAATTCCCGTTCCTGACACCAGGTGTAACTTATTATCGATTCCCTATGAAATCAAGAAAAAAATTATAAATTATACAGTTGAGTCCTTCTAACCAAATGGTAAATGTTGCTCCAACAGAACAGAATTCCTGGAACGATAGAAAAGTTCCAATTTCTCCTTTGAATCCCTCAGGAAATGAAAAAGAAAATTAGCAATAAGAAAGCATGTCACATTCAAAACAGCAAATAAAAGCTCTGTGAGTGAACAATTTGAAAACAGAAAAAGGCCCTTAAACTTGGGCTGTCCTAATGCTTACCCACTTCTAGAGAGAACTGACCTTTTCCCATCCTGACACTTTGCTGAGTTAATTAAGCTGCTGTTTTCTAGGCATCTTATAATTACAGCTGGTTAAAGCTACAAGAGACCAAACAGGTTACACGAATCCAACCTCCATATTTACATACGAGAAAATCAAGATCTGAAGAGGTAAGGTCACTTGCCCAAGGTCACATAGCTAGCTAAGAGCAGAGTGAAGAACATGCCCCAAATCTCCAGTCTCCTGTCACCTCAATAAACTGCAAAATAAACTTGTTAGGAGGAAGATTGCTTCAGAATGCCAGTAAAACCACTGGTCTCTTGGAGAGCCACCTCTGCTTGAAGAGCCTGAAGAGCACCCTCACACCCCACGTGATTCTCCAGGCTTTTTTCAGCATACAGAAACCTCCCTAGTAGCAAGTCTGACACAGCAGCAGAATGGTTCAGCGAAGAGCCTGATGAAGGACAGCAACCAAGATTCTTTCTTGCAGCAACTCATTCCAGCTATTCTGCTTTCTGATCAAGGAAAGTATGTAACTGGAGTTGCAACCATTTTACTGGAAAAAGAATATTTAATAAACCAAAATAGAAAAAGGACATACATAGAATGAACCTGGCAAAGGATGACCAATATATTGAGTTCCCGTCTTCTGAAAACTGCCCTACTAGGTCCTGTGAAAGAACAGAGACAAAGGAAGAGTTTCTTGAAGGTAGTGACTTCCTATGGAGATAAGTAGAGAGAGAAGAACACCTACATAATGATATAATCCTTCTATTAAGGATTAAGAACATTTTATGAGGAAAATCTCCATAAAGATGCACACTTTGTTAGTTATACACTCATTTTTTTTGGATACTTCAAAAATAAAAGCATATAATAAATGTTGGCATTTTACCCATCTACTACTATTACTACTTTTTTTTTTTAACACCAAGTACCTTATTTTCTTTGGATTAATAATTAGTGTCTTAGTCTTTGAAAACTGAGAATAATTCTCACTTCTCCTGTCCTTGAATTGAACAGCAACAACAAAAACACTGAAGTGGGTGAGAAGAGAGTGGGTCAGATATGACCGTGATTTGAATCAATCTAAGGCAAATTTCAACAACCATTCTATGGCAGATCGCCATGTGCCCAGTACTAACCTGGATGGTATCCATCCCTGGCCTTAAGGCAGGATGTAAAATTAACAAGGAAACCATACAGTACAATGTAGAAAGTGCTATCATAAAGGTATTTATAAAGTACAATGGCATCCCAGTTAATATAGCAATTAATTCTGCAGGGAATGAGAGAGGGGCTGAGGACAGAGGCAAGGAAAGCTAGAGAGGAAATAAGAATAGCACTAAGCTTTCAAGGAAGAGTAGATGCTGTCCAGATGGACAAGAGAGGATGGTATTCAGGCAGAGGAAGCAGTATTCACAATGACACAGAGATACGAAAGTGCGTGTGTATTGAAGGACTAGACAATGACCTGTGTGACTCGATCCTAGATTTCATGCAGAAGTAGCTGGGTACACAACCAGAAACGTAGCTGGAGCCACATGGTAAAAGATCTTTTGTGACCTGCTAAATTCAGACTTGTAGCTGTAGGCACTCGGAAATGATCAGAGATTTGGGGTTTTTTTGTTTACATCTTAACTAAAGTGTACGATTTAGTGACATTTAGTACATTGTGCAATCACTCCCAATATCTATTTCCAGAACATTTTCACAAACCTAAAAGAAAATCACTTACCCGTTAAGCAGTCACTCCCTATTATCCCCTCCGTGTTTTCTGTCTCTGTGGGTTTGCCTAATCTGGATATTTCATAAACAAAATCATACAACTTACCGCCTTTGGTGTCTGGCTTCTTTCACTGAGCATAGTGTTTTTAAGGTCCATCCATGTTGCAATGTGTGTCAGTATTTCATTCCTTTTTACGGCGGAATAATGTTACATTGTATGGACATACCACATTATCTTATCTATTCATCAGTTGATGGACATTTGGATTGTTTCCATATTTTGGCTATTGCAAATAGTGCTGTTGTGAACATTTATGCACAGTGTTTTTGTCTGAGTATCTGTTTTCAACTTTTGGGGGTATATACCTACTAGTGGAATTGCTGGGATATTTGGTTCTTCTATGTTTAACTTATTAAGGAAGCCATCCGATATTTTTAGTTAAAGGAAAGACATAAGATTGTATTTGAGAAAGCTAAATGTACCTAATGGATATTTAAGGAAACAAGATCTATAGAGATGGTTCCCCGAAGATCCACCAAATAGTTGCTCATCTGTTCCTTCCTGCCTTCCTTCTTGGGCTTCCTATCTCCTTTCCTTTCTCTCCTGCCTGCTTGCTTGCTTTTTTCTTCTCGTCGAACCTACAAGTTGGCATGCAATATGGTGGTCCAAATATATGCCCACCCACATACCTTGTGGCTTTACACCATCTTCTGAGGCTTCTGTGCTAAAATCCTGCTAGCTCAGCCCATCTGTAACAGTTCAGATTGTTTTCTTGCTTCATAATTCCTGCTCTGAGGAAGTATCAAGCTGTAATAAATAGGTCTCTCGGTGTCGAATGAGAGGTCCAAGAGGAGCCTAGCACAGGAAACCTGAGGTTTGCTGGAAGGGTTTTGACTTGAACATTCTTGCTGAGATGACCAGGGTCCATCCCACTCATCCAAACACAGAAACATATACTGCTTAACAACTGCTTCCTCCCCAGGTCTTCCAGCTTGTCATTTCAAAAGCTGATGATTCTTCACAGAAATTTCAAGGATAATGAAAGCCCAATACAGACATGAGTTAAGTGGCTTTTCTTTAAATTAGAATTGGTTAATTTCTAATTTTGAACACGTGCCACTATCAACACACCAGGACATTGGCAATAGCAAGGAGGATTTGCTGATTTTCTTGTTCAAAGTTGTTATATTTATAGATGCACTGGGAAGTTGTAATCATGGTCACTCAGTTGCCAAAGGATAGAAATGAAATATGTTGTTGTTGTTTTCCTCCAAGAAATCGAGAAGTTAAAAAAAGTCATAGCCTGGCTTGAACGGATTCTATAAATGAACCTGGCTTGAGGAGTGGGGGTGAAGGTAGATGTTCAAAAAAATGCTCTCCATGAAGCTCTTCTTGGGAGGCACTGAACATCCAGGGGTGGGGGGATGGGGACGAGAGTAAGGACAAAGGCTGTACATCTAGGAAGCACTTGAAGCACCAAGCTCACCAATCCAATGTGTATTAAATTCATAGCAACTGCACCTTCTGATCTTAGAGTACATTAATATTCCCTAGAAAGTACAATTTTGAACATTTTACCTTCCATTTTAAAGTGCAATTGTAAATAAGCCTCCTTAGAACCAACCATGCAATCTCTGAGTCTCTAGAGATTAAAGAGACTCAAACAGCTCTTCAAAAAGAAAAGCACAGGGCTTTCAGGGCACTTCCATGTGTCTATTAGGGCAGTATGTGGAGAAAGTGGTAGATCTGGAAAAGCTGGAAGGAAATCTGAGTTCTCTTCTCAGTCTTCTCCTACTATGGAATGACCATAGGCAGGATGGGACTGCCACCTGAACACACCTGCTGCTTCAGGCTCTATCTTGTGTGGCTCTCTGGAGCCCCTCTTCTGTGGCTGACCAAAGCCAGATTTTGTTCAGGTGTCAGCTAGCCAAGTGCTTCCTGGGGAGACTGGGCCCTTTCTCCAGCCCCAGGGCTGAAGCTTGATTGGTCTAAGAAAATCATGGTCCATTCCACTTGCCGGGCATTGCTTTAAGAGTGGTCACGTGACATAATTCTGGCCAGTGAGACCTGTGGGAAGTCTGCTGGATGACTTCTGGGAAATTACATTTATTGTAAAAGAAGACATCGGAAAAAGGGGCCTGGCTTCTTCTGTTTCCTAGCTCACTCACAGAATTCACAACTAGCAACTCACAAAACTGTCATGACCAGGTAGAGACATGGCTCAAGACAAAACTGCCTACCTTGGGTCTGCTAAAGCCCAAAAGCATTGAATCTCTTTAATTAACTAGCCACATGCAGGCTTTCTCCAAACTTCCTGTTACACAAGATAATACATTTTCCTTGTAGGCTAAGCCATTTTTATTTGGGTATTCTATTATTTGGCACTTAAAGGCCCACCCAAGTGAGTGGATAAATGTTTATCAAGCACTTTATCAACTACATATTTTAAAATTACACCCACAACCCAAATTATAATGTTTCATATCTGATAAGAAATACTGCTGTATCTGACCTTGTTTAGAAATAACTATAATCCCAACACTGGAAGGCTGAGCTGGGAGGATCGCTTGAGGCCAGGAGTTTGACACTAACCTGGTCAACAAAGCAAGACCCTGTTTCTACAAAAAAATTTAAAAAGAAAAGTAGCTAGGCATGGTAGAGCATGCCTGTAATCCCAGCTACTCCAGAAGCTGAGGTGGGACAATCACTTGAGCCCAGGAGTTTGGGGCTGCAGCGAACTATGATCGCACCACTGCACTCCAGTCTGGACAACAGAATGAAACCTTGTCTCTAAAAAAGAAAATCGTTTTTAAGAAATAAATAACAACTCCAGAAGACTACATGTATGGACGAATACCTGACCAGGAAAAAAAAAAATGTCTGGCATTTTAACCTGTAAGTACAGCCAGAAGAATGTGAAAACAAGAACTGTGTGATAACTTAGAAATAAAAACATGCTCTAAAAAACACCCATGCCACAAATTTCCAAAATTACAATCTGGGGCCTATTAGTAAGCAGCACTCACTTTCCCCCGTGGCATCATCAAAATATTACTGCAGAATCATCAGTATCGGTGGTTAAGTGAACAGGGAACTACTCTGTTTCACGCCTCTCAGTGGCTCTCAGACCTATTTATTTCAGTAACTGTCACATTTGTATGGCATACAAAACTGTGCCCTTTTATAACCTCTCCTGTCATTATTTTTTAACTTTCCCAAATCAGATGTGTTGGGACCTGTTCAGAGGACTAGTAGGTAATGAGTTATTTATACAGCTGCCAATTTTCCAAATCAGTGGTGGTGCCTAGACATGACTTTGGGGGACTGAGCACCCATCCTTCAGCTCCCCATATACCCCCGACACTTCAAAATGCACGATCTGGATGAAGCCCCCACCCCTACATCTCCTAAACAAAAATCAAAAGGCCTGCTCCTTCCAAGCAATATATTCTGTCTTATAAATTAAAACCCATTTGAGATTATGCTGATAATAGCATCCCCCTTGCTCACAGGCATTCTGATAATATGGTTTCAGAGAGAAATGAAGGCAGTTAGAGCTGCTATGCCAGGTTTTGTGGGTAATTGACAGGAGTCTGTAGCCCAAGTGCAAATCACCTATCACCCACATTATAGTATAAAAATCAGGTAAGAATCACTGCTTGAAATTCCTTTCAACTCTAGGAATTTTTTATTCTACACATGCTTATTTTCCTCCTACCAACTTGAATTTCAGAAAGAAAAGGTAACCCTTGAGGAAAAAAAAAAGAGAGAAAGGAATACAAGACTTTGATGCTTCTTCAGTGGGTATCTTCTGGCTGGATTTTATCTTGTACTGCTGTATAGTAAACAGTTTCTTTGTGTCTTTTTTGCTTGTTTCAAACACCTGAAGAAAAAGACAAATTTTTTTAACTTTTATTTTTTATTTTGTTTTTCCATAAGTTACTGGAGTACAGGTGGTATTTGTTACATGAGTAAGTCCTTTAGTGGTGATTTGTGAGATTTTAATGCACCCAGCACCCGAGCAGTAAACACTGCACCATATTTGTCGTCTTTTATCCCTCACCCCCTCCCGCACTTCCTCCCAAGTCCCCAAAGTCTATTGTATCATTCTTATGCCTTTGCATCCTCATAGCTTAGCTCTCAATGATCAGTGAAAACATACAACATTTGGTTTTCCATTCCTGAGTTACTTCACTTAGAATAATAGTCTCCAATCTCATCCAGGTCACTGCAAATGCTCTTAATTCATTCCTTTTCCTGGCTGAGTAGTATTCTACTGTGTATCTATACCACAGTTTCTTTATCCACTCTGATTGATGGGCCTTTGGGTTGGTTCCATGATTTTGCAGTTGTGAATTGTGCTGCTATAAACATGCACGTTCAAGTATCTTAGAAAAAGACAATATTTTTAAGAACCGTTCATGTTGGCAGTCAGTGTTGCTTTTCCCGCCACTCTTTAGTTCAGCCTATCTCTTTGTTTTTCCAATACTTGTAAGTTGTAGCTTCCTTCAACCAAACTTCCATTGTCTGAATACCAAGAGAAGTTTTCCTACAATGTGTTAGATGCTAAGGATTAGATCACCTGGAATAAATGGTCCTTGAGTATCAGTGGCATAAAATAGATACTGAGCTCCAATTGCCATAGGTTCAGTTGTTCCAATTGGCCA
Organism: Nomascus leucogenys; assembly: GCF_006542625.1. Lineage (NCBI taxonomy): Eukaryota > Metazoa > Chordata > Mammalia > Primates > Hylobatidae > Nomascus > Nomascus leucogenys. The sequence goes on from NC_044399.1 coordinate 47,120,252, forward strand.
TTATAAGTTTTTTGCTCCCCCCACCCTACAGCTTATCTTCTGCTATGTCAAATTGTGGCTGTGATCGTCTGTTTCATACTTTTTAAATCATATGACACATGATTGATGTTGTTGTTTTTCCTGAATAGCTCATTGAATAATATTTAACAGGATGCACATACTTAAAATTCTAATTGTAAATATTACTGTAAGCAGCTTTCAAAATTGTGAGAACTTAAAAAAAGGCGTTGAAACTCAAGTTAACCAGCAGCCTGCCCCCACTCACCTAGACCCCCTTCGTCACTGCTCTGGGTATAGTTAGGGAAAGCACATTCCCATGGGACCTGGAGGACTTAACACCCCTGTTTTTCACTAAGCAGCCTCCTATTTTTAAAAAAAATCATTTTTAACATTTGTTGATGATTGTTGAGTGAAGCAAGTGCTCACATCCCCCACACCAAATAAAAATTCCTTGAAATGTAGACAAAAGAGATCCAAGCCTAATATAGCCTCCCATCCACCACTGCCCCTACCCTGCTAGTTCTGCTGTAACAGACCTTAAGAGTGCAAGTTAGTACTTATTTGCAAGGCAGATGGAAGCATAGTGTGGGTTTGCATTTGAGTGACCTGTTGTAAAGAGACAATTAAGCCTTCTGGAATTATCTGTACACTCAGAATTTCCTACTTACATTTCTGGAGTCTCTTCCCTATCTATAGAATGTCAAATCACTTGGTGAAACCAAAAGGGAATATATTACATCCTTTAGGTTCTTAGGGGAAAAATGAGTTGATTGATTTTTACCTATGAACAAAATATTAAAAAGTCTGAACACTGGAGGACATCCAGCAAGTTATAGAAAATAATTCAGTGTGTCTTCAGTAATTAAAGATAACAGAAACTAAAATATGCTTTGTATTGTCCCCCTTTGTTCACTTGCTAATGCATTCCCTGATGGGTGTCCCCATGACGTTACTGTTGGGTCTGCAATCAGCTCTCTGGCGGAGTTGCAAGAAAGATGGAGTGCAGCATGTAGTTTCCCGTGACTCTGCAGCAAACAAAGGCTGTCAGCTTCATGACGACGGCCGAGGCGGACTCTCTCATGCTCCAAGAAGTTCAGTTGCATCCTTTTAGTTATGAATAAAACTTGCAATAAAACAGATTAATCACTGCAATCACTTTTAACCACAGGGAAACACTATGACAGAGTAAAAAATAGACTGTCATAAATTTTGCCAGTTTAAGAAGATAAATTCCACTATTCACAAATTTCTTTATTTTGATAAAAATCTTTATAATTAGCTTTGCAAAGCTTTACACAATATCAATGGTGTGGGTTTTTAAAAAGAAATAGTAACTGTAGAAAAAACAAAATTGTTTAAACCTAAAGATATGATCTTATCTGAACTACCCCCAAATACTGAGCTGTTTTACTCCAAAGGAGACACATTTGCTATTTGTATTATTTGCCAATCCTCCATTTTCGCTGGTTTCAGCTTTTTTCTTCCATCCCATCATTGCTATTGGGTGGGAGTGGGAAATGAAGAGGCTGACCAGATCAAATCTGATTTTATTTTTATTCTTTTAACCAGAAAATAATATAAGAAAATGGACCACAGATGTGCACACAATCGAGAATCAAATGACAGTGGAATTTCCCTGAATGATAAGGTAAACAAGGAAAGGTAGGCTCAGGGCATGAAGAGATGGACAATCTGAGGTCGTGGTTTGCTGGCATGAATGATCTGTGATTATAATCTGAAAATCTGTGATTATATAATCTGTAATTATAATCTGATTATCTGGAGCACACAGCACCACAGATGTACACAAAGATGAAAGCAGAGTTCATTCTTGGTAACTGTTGGGAAAATCCTGTGACCCACCTCAATTCCTTCAATGTTCCCATCCCCTGGCATTTCACACTTAGCACTGACATTTTCTCAATGGAAAGGAATGTCTAGACGCTCCTCCAACAAAAGCTGATCTTTTATAGCAATCGAGGACACTCGTTGGGTGAGGGAAACCCAGTGGCTCACACCTGTAATCCCAACACTTTGGGAGGCCAAGGCAAGAGGATATTTTGAGACCAGGAGTTTGACACCAGCTTGGGAAACATAGCAAGACCCCATCTCCACAAAGTTTTTTTTTTTTTTTTTTAATCAGCCAGGTGTGCTGGCACACACCCGTAGTCCCAGCTACTCAGGAGGCTGAGGTGTAAGGATCACTTGAGCCCAGTTCAAAGCTGCCGTGAGCTATGATCGTGCCACTGAGCTCTAGCCTGGGTGACAGACAGAGCAAGACCCTGTCTCAGAAAAAATAAAAAATGAAAAAAGAACACTTGCAATTATAATTATGAGCAGTCTGACTGATGGGGTTCGAGGGCTGTTTTTGCTATCTGAAGAAGAAAAATCAGTAGCTAAGGAAAAAAACCACAGCAACTCGGGTATAATTGGATGTGAACTTTCTATGACATAGCAAACTCTTCCTTTTTTTCCCCTCAAGGCCATTGCTAAATGTTATCCATGAAACATAGTGAATGAAAATGTCATTGATTCTGGCAATTTTGATCACAAGCCACTTAAAGTACCATCCACTTTTGTGTTTATAAATTACTTTTAAAAGACAATTCCTGTGTGCAGATAGTAAGAACGGAAGCGAGTATCTTCTTTTGATGGCAGAGTGGCAAGAATTTAATTTCTATTCAAGATAACCTTCATGATGTTAGCAATAGAATGTGTTGAAACATTGAATATCACACTTGGGTATGTTCAGCCTCAGCACACTGTGGAACAAGCTAAAACTACAAATCTAGTCATTAAGAGTTGTGTAGTATGAGCTAGCAGTTGTTTAATCAAAAAGGGCTCATTTAATACTGTGCCTAATGTCAGAATTGATACAGAAATAAAATGCATCTTCTTCTCTCCCCTGTGCAAGATAAATGTGTGTGATATAACAGCGCACTGGGATACCCGCCATGAATTTCAGCTGTGATAGGAAAAATCCCTCCTCCTCTGCTCAGATGAGAGACTTGGCTGAGCAGTGAGAGAAACAGTCTTGAGAGTGGGGTGTGTACATGCCAGGGGTGCACATGAAATTCTCTGGACAGTGGCATGAAAATGGTTGAACTTCTATTTATATCTAGGTATTACCACCTCCCTTCAAAATTTGCTTTTGCCTGTTTTATGATGTATGTATCAGCACAGTCTATGCACATAATTTTAAAATGAATAAACATAAATCACAGAGTGATGCCCAAAAGAATTTCAGAGACTATTCGCCTTGAGAAGTAAAAAGGGAAAGAAAAACGAAGTCTTAATCATATCCCCAGAACCCCCAAAACTGAGGAATCTCTTTTACCAGCAGCATCTTTTAACCCAGGAGAAGGTCTGAGAACAATCTGTGAACCACTGGGTCAAGAAGGAGAAACGGTGCTGGTTTCTCAGCTTCCCTAGATATATCTGCTCTTGGAAGATAATTATTCTAACACAAATTATACTTTGGTCTACAAATGAGCTGAAGAAAATCATCAATCTATTTCTGTGTCAGGTAGAACTTGGTGGGTCCTGTGCAGACTATTAATTTCATGGGAAATAAGCAACAGGAGAGGCAGATAAATCATGAGCAGAGTGAAAAGCAGACCCAGTGAATTCCTACCAAATCTCTTACTTTGCTTTTCTTATAGAGAACAAAATGACAACGTATTTACGACCCACTGTCTTTGATATCTGTTTATCTCATTAGAGGAAAAATGCTTCTGCAACTACAAGAGCATGTTCTATTCCAAGTTTCAAGAATTCAAACCCAGATGATTTATACAGGTCAGCATTGTGCATACAGCCTTATAATCTTCACATTTCTGAAATCCTATCATCTTTAATTTTATAAAAACAAAACACAACATTAATTTTCTGTTTTTATTGCAGATAATATGTAAAATTAGAATTTCATTGACATGCACAAAGTATATATAATAGAAAATAATGTTAATTGTTTTTAATGAAAATGTTTCATTAAAAAGTAAAGTTAAGGCTAGTGTGAATAGCTGAACTTCTAATGTCATTTCTATGACTCTGATTTCTCTTCAAAATTGATTGAAACATATATACTGCACTTGGGAGAGAACAGCTAGGAGTCACCTAAAGGATGCTGCATGTGATCACTCTGCCCTGCATTTTCTGTCATTTACCCACCAGTGCTATCAGCCATCCCAAAGTATTCTCCCACCCTGGTCCTATGACCTACTAAGAGTAGTTATAATATAATTCACTAGAAAATACAAACTCCACTCCTTGAAATAAACTCTATGAAGGCCGGGATTTTTATCCATTTTATTCACTCCTGTATCTTCTACACCTGGTACAATAACCAACACTCCAATATCTATTTGTTGAATGAATAAATGGATGAATGAATGAAGAACTATCTTTAGGTCACTTGTCATTTCCTGGCATCCTTTTATAATCCATGACACACTCACTTACCTTACAGATTTTTACACCTAAAGACTTCTTTCAGATCCAGCCCCCCACATTCCCAGTGCCACAGAGGTACTTGAAGCCCTAAGCTTTAAGTCCATTTTGTTCAACTATTCCAGCACTCAAATCGCTGGGTGAAGGCTGATTTCATTTGCATACTTTTCCAAGTCAGTCCTTACTTGGACCAGCAGAGCTTCCTCAGCATCAAAAGTTAGCCAGTGTTGCAAGAATGGCATATATGGAAGACTAATCTAGAGTCAACTGACCAACTCAAACACAAAAGAACCCCCATGTGTTTAGCCAAAATCTTCTAGCATTACCTTGCACATAATAAGCTTCTAATGGGCATTTACTGAATTGGATAGTAAGTATGGAAATACAGTATGAATGTAATGTCTCTAAAGCATTTGATAAGTTATCATGTTATCCCAGTGAACAAGATAGTGAAATGTGGATTGGTCAATATAATGCTGTTAAGAGAACTTGCTGCTAGAAAAATAACTATGTTTAAACTATGCTGGCAAATATTTTGTTTTGTTTTATTTGTCAGTCTGGTAGAATAGCATAGGGTTCTAGTCTTGGTTCTTAATGAGCATATCAATAACTTTACCTCCATTCTTTCTGAAGGTTCTGGCTAACGGTCAAGCCTAGACCATTCCAGGCTCTGGGCTAGATAGAAGTGAACTAGCATCATAATGAGAGTGTAAAAACAAGAATTTGATGATTCTCCCAAATACTTGACCCATTGAGATAAATGCTTTTCTAGCTCCAGTGATTTCTCTTAAGTAGACTAATATTATAGAGCCTTGCATATTTCTAAATTAATCTCTTATTGCCCACATTGCATGTTTCTATCCCCTGTACATCTCTCAGAAATATATCTCTCTTGTCTTGCCTCCAGTAATAGGAAATGTAAATAATTCCTATTATGAGAATGTTTTCCATATTATCAACTCTACATTTTCTTCCCTGCACTCCTCATTTAACTCCTAGCTTTGCCCTCTAGGTCCACGGGAGAAAATGCTGACATCTTTGCCTCTCAGAAACTAACTAAGCATGCCAGGCAGTTCTTGAGCCCTTTTTCCACCCCTCCCCACACTCCCATCTGAATACACTTTCTTCATTTCCTACAATTAAAATTTCTAAACGATGCTAAGACTCATAAACAAGGTAACTCATAGAAGAAAGAATAGAACTTGGGACTCTAGTTGCTCAAATTTTAAAATTAGATATAGTGTTAATTTCTAGTTTTATAAATGGCTCATTTAAGAAATTCATACCACAGCCACTAATGTCAGATGCCAAAACAAAGGTGATAATGTTTGCCTAATATGGGTGCCAAAATCATCTTTGAGACAGGAAAATGTTAGTGACATTTTCTTTTCTCAAATTATTCATAGACTCAGAATTTTAAAGCTGCTCTTGTCACCCATACATTTCACAGATGATGAAACTGAGATCTAGAAGAATTATGTAACTAGCCCAAGGTTGGTTAGTAGCAACATTACAAGGCATTTCTGGACATCTCCCAAACAACAAATTATGATCCTATAATGTACCAATGCCTGTTCTTTCCTCCAAACTCCTCATTTCTTAATAGCATTGGCTCATTAACTTTGCAAGAAGCTAAATTTACATTGTTATTAATTATAACAATGACAGATACGCGAACTAGAAATTTCTGTAAAGAATAGTCATCCCTCCTAATAATACCACAGACAAGGAAACTGAAGGCGAAGAAGGCCTTGATACTTGGAGAACACACTGCAATTTAGCAACAGAGCCAGCAATGGGCCCCATATCTTCTGTTCACAACCTAGAACTCTTCAGTGTTCTACACAAAAGATTAGCTAAACACCATCAATATTACAAATCTGAGATTGTTTTCATCTAAAAATAGGCATTCGTGACTGGGAAAATCTAGTTCTTTTAACGAGTATATGAGTTCTGTCTTACGGAAGTACTGGGCTAGACAACCATTTGTCAGAAAGATTGTAGAAGGCAGTTTGAACAACCAGTAGAGGTTCAACTTCAATGACCTCTAAAGTCCTTCCACCTCTATTATTTGACCCTGGACTGCCCCGGAACTGGCACCTCAGTTAGCCAGGGCATTTCCAGAGGCATTGTGCAATATCCTGTGGGGGTCCCCTCTTCTACTGTAGGTTGGACTCTGCCCTGCTGTTTCAGGCATTGCTCTATATCCAATTTACATGCAATCAAATACTCTAAGCATAGAAAGTGTAAGGAAATGCAGTTCTGTCATTTCCAAAGACAGACTACACTGCTTAGCTTTCAAAATCGCCTTGCCTAAATGAGCACTCCATAACTGAGCCTCCACATTCAGCTTTTACAGTTTGTTCATGTACTATGCTACTATCAGAATTAATTATGCAGCATCTTCATGAGGAGAAATCAGATTTGGATGCAAGTTAGGACAGAAAAGAAAATGGTGCACTTCCCAAAGGGAGATTTTACTGTATCTGATTCCCCCAAAAGTGCTGGAGTCCTTCCACACACGGACAGATTTTGGATGGCAGTCCCCAGCTGAGTTAGCCATGGGAAGGAGGAAGTTGACATGTTTGAGAAATGAAGAATCCGCCAACTAACAAGACTCTGAAGGCCAACACATTATTAACCCCCTCCTTTCTATGTCATTCCATTCCAGGCTGTAACTCAACACGAATCTGTCCGTTTGTTTTCCTGATGGCTACTAAATATTAAAATGTGCTGATTTTGGACTTTTTCTCTTTTGGCATCATGAGTCCAAGAGAAGAGATGTTGATTTTTTTTTTCATCTCAAAGGGGAAAAAAATACATTGAGTCAAGTTCCGAAAGTTAAAGGAAGCTTCACAAATTGTCACACTGAATATTTTTACATGAACGGGATTACCAAAAAAAAAAAAAAATCAAACTATCTAATAGCATTCACAGAAGCCAGGTGTTGCACAGATTTCAGAAGAACAAATTGATGCTCTGCAACTCAGTGCCAAACAAAACAAACAACAGAAACAACCTGACAAGATACCACAAACAGAAGACAGAGTGATAAGCAGAGATTGAGTGCCTAAATCTGGAAAGCTCTAGTTTAAAGGGCGAGGATATTTTCTCTCCTCAGTGCCTGGACAGCGAGGAGATTGGGGGTATGGGGTCCTCAGGAAGGTTGGAAAGCAGTGTCCTATCTGCCTTGGGCAGCCTCCACCAGCCAACGATTGGTCTCTGAAGTCTAATCCACACACACCCTGCACTTCAGGGGTATGAAGGAAGGTTCCAGGGCCTCCTTCGCTGCCCATCAGCCCCGCCAGGCTGGGATGACCACATCAGTTCCGTCTGACACCAGCATCCGCACAATACAGGGAAAGCCCCTTCCCCCTCTTCGGAGGTTGGCACCACTTTTCTTCCAAACGGTATTTCCAAAAGGAAAGCACAACTTGAAGGAAGGAGCCCGGTTGAGAAAAGTCGAGTCTTTGACGGTTAGTCCCCCTCACGGGGAGCAGCGTCAAGAAAAGACACACATGTCAGGCAGGTGTACAAAGGCAGAAAAGGACGGGGAGAGAGAGAGAACCGGGGAATGGGAGGCGAAGGCAGGAAAGAAGGAGACAGAGGCGGGAGGTGCGGCACGGACTTGAAAGGACGCGCAGGATATGGACGAAAGAAGAGAGTCAAGGAGAGCGAGAAGAAGGGAGGCAGTGGGGAAAGAAAGGGAAGAGATAAAGACTGGAGGCGGCGGGAAGGATGCAAGAATGCCCGGGCGCGAGGCCGCGGCGGGGAGGGGGCTGCGGGGACCGGCGCGCCCCTGGGAAGCCGCGGGCTGCGCTCCACGCGCGGGCGCCGGGGACGCGGGGTGCGCCCGCCGCTCACCTTTCAGGATGAGGGTGTCGATGTCCCGGTCGATGCCCAGGAAGTAGCACTTCCTCCAGAGGCCCGAGTAGGTGGCGAAGAGGGGCCGGCCGCACTCGGCGTCCAGCCCGCCGAGCCCCAGCAGCGAGCGCCAGGACTCGGGGTCGGCGCGCCCCGGGCCGCCCGGGAGCAGCCGGCGCCCCAGCGGGGGCGAGTCCCTCAGCGGCAGGTGCGACAGCGGCATCAGGCGGTTCTTCTGGTCCGGGGGATCGGCGCCCGCGCGGCTGCGCTCGCAGCTCTCCTTGTGGCGCCGGGGGTCGGTCTCGTACCAGTGGTCGGTGAAGATGGCCGTGACGAGCAGCCCCAGGGAGCACAGGCTGAGGCCGAGGCTGAGCGCCGTGACGAGCGCCCGCGGCTCCATGGCTTCCCGCCCCGCCGCAGCCGCCGGTGGGCTCGCGCGCCGCCGCCAGACACAATGCACTTGGCCCCAGCTCTCCGCCCGCTCCCTCTCTCTTCCCCCCACCTGCCCCCCACCTCCCTCCTACGGCCTCCCCGCCCTGCGCGCCCGGCCCGGCTCGCTCCCTCTCCCCCGGCCTGATCTCGCCTCCTACCGCCCGCCCGCCTCCGGCCCGGCCCCCGGGCTCCTAGCCCTCCCCCGCGCCGCTCTCGCTTTCTTGCCCCCTCCTCTTCCCCAGCCCCCTCTCCTCGCCCCGGCGCCCCCCACCCCGCGCACTCCCCTCGCCCCTCTCCCTACCTCCTATCCACAGTCCGCCCTCCTCTCCAGCGACCCCCCTTCCCCTTTTAATCTCTCCTCGCCGCCCTCATCCTCCTCTCTCCCCTTAACCCTGTCCCTACTTTCCCCCGACTTTTCTCCAACTCTTCCTCTCGCTCTTTACCCCACTCATTTGCTCCTCTGCTCCCCGGCTCCTGGTGCCTTTATATCCCGGCTCTGGACTCGGTGCCTCTCTCCACCTACCCCTCAGCACACCCCTCCCGTCCTCTTCCCTCCAACGACCTTAAAAGACATCCACCGACATAAGACTCACTCTTGTCACTTGTCCAAGTTGATTTTGATCAGTGTCCCGTTTTGTACCCAGGAGCAAATCCCATCCAGGTCGGGCTGCGTGGTAGCGTTTAACTCCTTGGAATCTTAATCTGGAATCCTAAGGACCCTTTGTCCTGCCGCCTGCCGGATAAAGCCTCTGAGACCCCTAGGCAGCCAGCTCTATCTGTCGCAGCTCTTTTCCTCTCACTTGCCCATCGCTTAGCCTCTAAGCATTCTCTCTGCTCAAGCCCCTCTTCTGAAAGAAAAGACACCGAGTGTCAGTGGAGCGATAGAATGATGACCAGAGATTTTTCTCCCACTTCATTTCAACCTGCTATGAGATGGACTTCTTTTTTTGTTGAATACCTCCATCTCCCGCCAGACTGACTGGCCTCCTGGAATTTCTAGAAGAGCCTGGAATCAATGAACCCTGGCAGTGGCACCTGCTCCATGAGGTGATTATTGCCTTTGCATACAGCAAGCCCCCAGTAATAAATCAAAGTAATGATTTTCTCCTGTGCAGGTTTCCCTCTTGGGCTGGGGGGTGGGGGTCGACAACAAAGCAATGCTACACACCAAAGTCAACACCTGAGCCTGGGGCAGTTCTTCCATCTTCCAGTCACAGAGGTTACTTCCAAGAATGGCAGGCAGATTCACATTTTCTGAAATGAGGAAACGCTAGGACCCGGGGTGCTAAGAGTTAATCACTTGTGCGGTATAGTCAGTCTATACCACAGAGGTGCAATACACTCGTGCCACTCAATGCCCTTGTGGTCATGTCAGAGACAGAAAACCATGCTGCATTGGCCCAGGGATGAAAATGCTTGTGTTCTTATGCTATGAAATATTAATGATGAAGAAATTATGAGGCATTCATTAGATGCTAAATGTCATTACTCCATGATTTAATGGGACTTATTAATTAGTGCCCTACATCAATTGGTATTAATATGCTTTATATCCTTCCTCTAGAATGACATCTGTAAAGGTGGTATAAGGCTCTTGCTGGGATTTATTTTCATTGCTGTTTGTGTTTAGCATCTTCAGAGGGTACATTTCCAATGAAGATCGTGTGCCTATTCTGAGCTGTTCGGTTCATAGATAGATCACTTAAGCAAATCTTTCAGTTATATCGGACCCCCGTTCCCATTTCTGCTGACCTGACAGTGTGAATTATTGCTTGGATTTTCTCACAGTTTCAGCAAGATCTATGGTGAGCTCTAGTCTAATTAAGGAAGACAAAGAATTATAATTTTAGTGTTCCTCTCACCTATAAGCTTTTCCTTCACAGCAAACACTGAGCTCATCAAAGGAGTCTTATCTGGATTTACACAAAAATGATAAGACTTAGAAGCTTTCTTTAATTTATACTCTATAATATGTATAAAATCCTAGATCTTGATGGATGCACAGAGAGAATACCTTTAACTGTGAGTCCACAGTTGACATCTGAAATTCACTCAAGTCATCATGTGTTCTTTTATTTTTAAAAATGCATCTTGAGATAAAGTTATCAAAACCTTGGAAGCCCCAAGGGTTGTCAAGCCTTTAGCAAGTCCTCATCCCCTTTTCAAGTCTTCATCTGAAGTATTACAAGAAATAAGTATTCAGCCACATTCCAGAGTCACCTAATCATCTTCACACAATAACCCTGTCTTCAGCTGGAGCTAGACAGAAGAAAGCCTCTTTTTAAGGCACTTCTGTTTAAATTAAAAGAACTTACCATTCTGTCTCATTTTCCTAGCTAGAACTCTTTGATCATACTCTTTTTAGAAAATAGCATTATTCTTGAAGTTCATTTATGTCTATGTTTAAGACCAGTCTCAGCATATAACCCAAAGGTTACTATGTGATGGATTGCCCTTGACAGTATTTCATATAAAATGTCACACATTACAAATATGGGCCAGCAGTATGTAATGAGAGCGATGCCTCTGCTGGTGCAGCATTAACGGCACCAGCAGGGATGTGGCATATGATGTGTACACAGGCTTTGCTACAGCAACTGCACATTCCTCCATCTATGTTTTTAAAATTCCCCTTTTGGATACTCCCAACAATGAACTATCACCCAGTAGCCCCCTACTCTGTTAGGGGAGTGAAAAATATGAAGATGAGTAAGTGGTGCCCATCTTCAAGATATTCCCAGCCTAGTGGTGAGAAACAGATGCATAGACAGAATGAGAGGCAAATGCTGTAGTAAAAAACAATAAATAAAAGAGAACAAAGGGTCATGGGAACATGGACAATGAAGAGACTAACTGCCATGGGGAGTCAGGTGGGCTACATAGAGACAGTAACTGTTGAGTTAGTTCTTAAAGGATGAGTTAAACTTTGCCAAGAGGATATCAGAAATATTTGTATTGCAGTCAGAGAATACCTCTTTGGCCTAGTGTCTACTTCATACATTTGGAGGCTTCAATATCTTAGGCCACTGTAAAATAAGTATTTTTTGTACATTTTTAAGTCATAAAGTTAACATGTTCTAATGACTGACTACAAGCTGGACAGCTGTAGATGAGTGGAAGGAAAAGTCTATACCTGAATATAATCAGTGTAGGAGGCCATTTAGCTCAGCATGGAGTCAAGATGATGGGAGATCAAATATCCAGCCAGAACACCTGGCATATCTTAGCTTTGGCTATGCTATGACCTCGATGTTTTCAAACTTAGCTTGTTTTTTATTTGTCTTAAATTTCTCTTTGCCATCTCCAGATCTGGTATCCCCAGTGCATCCCTCAGAGAAAAACAGAATCCCTCATATGACAGGGAGAGCCGGAGAATTTCCACCTGGGTATTTTACTGTGTTATTGGGCTCAAGATATTCAAAATTAAAGTCTCATATTTCCTTATGGTCCAAATGCCCTCCTCAACTCTTTTGCTGGTGTTATGTCACTCAATTCACTTAGACACAGTATTTTAGAATTATCACATTGACAAAGTTATAGAGATCTTTCCTTTGAAATTTCTTTCATCACTGGCCATCAGAGAAATGCAAATCAAAACCACAATGAGATATCATCTCACACCAGTTAGAATGGCCATCATTAAAAAGTCAGGAAACGACAGGTGCTGGAGAGGATGTGGAGAAATAGGAACACTTTTACACTGTTGGTGGGACTGTAAACTAGTTCAACCATTGTGGAAGTCAGTGTGGCGATTCCTCAGGGATCTAGAACTAGAAATACCATTTGACCCAGCCATCCCATTACTGGGTATATACCCAAAGGATTATAAATCATGCTGCTATAAAGACACATGCACACGTATGTTTACCGTGGCACTATTCACAATAGCAAAGACTTGGAACCAACCCAAATGTCCAACAACGATAGACTGGATTAAGAAAATGTGACACCTATACACCATGGAATACTATGCAGCCATAAAAAATGATGAGTTCATGTCCTTTGTAGGGACATGGATGAAACTGGAAATCATCATTCTCAGTAAACTATCGCAAGGACAAAAAACCAAACACCGCATGTTCTCACTCATAGGTGGGAATTGAACAATGAGAACACATGGACACAGGAAGGGGAACATCACACTCCGGGGACTGTTGTGGGGTGGGGGGAGGGGGGAGGGATAGCATGAGGAGATATACCTAATGCTAAATGACGAGTTAATGGGTGCAGCACACCAACATGGCACATTGATACATATGTAACAAACCTGCATATTGTACACATGTACCCTAAAACTTAAAGTATAATAATAATACAATAAAATAAAATAAAAAGAAATTTCTTTTATATCCACTCCTTCCTCTACATTTCTACCACTTGCTCTTACTGTGCCTCTACCCCTCACATCTGTATTATATTACAGCTTCCTCCTTGGCCCCCATGACTCCAGGATCAACCTTCCTGCAGTTATCCTGGATATTGTTGCCACATGCATATTCTTCAAATGTTACTTTATGTCATCTTTTGGCTTCCAACTCTCCTTTCTGGGTTAGAGAGAACTATCCACTCTCGCATTCCAAAGTCCTTCTATGTTGCTCTCGGTATTCCCATGGCATTTACACATCACAACTGATGTGCAGGTCATGTTTAAATATTTAGAAAACAAAATACTTTTGCCTTCTCCAAACACACTTACCATAATATCTATGACATTCATCATATTTCTCTCTATAGTCAGGAACTTCTTTAAATAAATATTTCCTAAGAAAAAAGGTCCATGTACACACACACACACACACACACACAAAGTGAGAGAGAGAGAGAGAGAGAGAGAGATCTCAAACACAGAGCTATGGTAATGCTTTGTTGACATACCTGTGCTAAGCTAACCATCCTAACCATGCATATTCTAAAAGATTTTCACCCTGTCGCACCAGTACTAAGATTAAAAGCAACGTCTAGGCTGGGCGCGGTGGCTCACCCTTGTAATCCCAGCACTTTGGGAGGCCGAGGCGGGCGGATCACGAGGTCAGGAGATCGAGACCACGGTGAAACCCCGTCTCTACTAAAAATACAAAAAATTAGCCAGGCGTGGTGGCGGGCGCCTGTAGTCCCAGCTACTTGGAGAGGCTGAGGCAGGAGAATGGCGTGAACCCGGAGCTTGCAGTGAGCTGAGATTGCGCCACTGCACTCCAGCCTGGGCGATGCAGCGGGACTCTGTCTCAAAAAAAAAAAAAAAAAAAAGCAACATCTTTCCTCATTTCAAACATTTAGATTCTTCAGTTTAAACTATGCATTTTAACCAAAACTACACACTAGGTTTCATAAAGAGTGTGAAAGTTTCCTCTTGGTAGTATCAGATTTTTTTCAGCATTCAATATAAGGATATAGTCAATTATATTGTTAACCTACAGATATATACAATATATACAAAATGTGCATTTTGCACATTTTTGAGGTGTCTTATGTTAAAGTCATCACTCTAACTTGTTCTCCTAAAACAATTTTATTTTAATTCAACAGCATATATTGAGCACCTTCAATGTAAGTTATTGTGCAAAGTCCCACTGGATTTTGTAAAGATGAAGAAAACACGGTCTGTGCCCTGAGGGAGCTTTAGGGTAGTTGGAGAGGAAGACAGAAATGCATGAAGCCACAAAGAAGAACAGCCTGCAACTAGTACTGTCACCAAGGTACAAAACAATGCAACAGGAAAACCTACTACAGAGAGATTCGTTTCTCCATTGGGAAGAATATGGGTAAGCCAAGATGCTATCTCAGTTAGGCCTTGGAGGAAAAGGAGTATTTTCTGTATGTGTGTCAACTCAGTCCAGGGCAAAGCCAAAAGTAAATTTTAGAAGCAGCACCTATCATAGTGCTCTGCTATACCCCACGCATGTGGTAAGTCATCTTGGCAGTGCCATTTTGTCACTGACTAGAAGCCTGGAACCATAAAATACCACAAAACCCCCAAAATAGACAGTGCCTGATAAGTTTCTCATTTCACTGACACACCGCAGAATGTCACCCTTCTTTTTCACATTCCTGGATTAAGCTGTTTCCTTTTTGGAGCCTTTAAGCACATATGGTGGGAAAGGAAAAAAAAAAAGTTCAAAGAAACCCATAACCATGTTAAGTCCCACTTAAAGTGTGATGTTTTAGCAGATGGTGGCTCATTAATTGCCACACCTAACTGTATTCACCACCTTTTCTTTGTGTATGGATACTGAGTTTTGAAGTTGGGGTCTAATTCAGCTCATCTGGGCCATGTTTGACAAATAAGGCAGAATTAGATATAACTAAGATATTTAGTATCTCTGATTCACAACCACCTGTGATACTGCCCAGATGAACAAAAAACCAGTATTTCCAGGTGTCTTTCCTCTTTTCTACCTTCAAACTTCTCTCTCTGCTGTGTCTGCTCAAAGCCACCAGGATCTGTGGAATGCACATGGGTACTGGGGTCAAACCACATGTAAATTCTAGATCCACTTCTTTCTACCTGTTCACCCTTAGCCAGTGACCTAATTTCCCAAACCACCTGAATTCTGAAAAATAGGGATATCACCAACTATCTCACAGGATGCATGATTCATGGTTATCACATGCTAAATACATTCCTCCCACTCTCTTATCCTCCCTACTCCATCCATGTAAACACATAAACATGCTTCAGAAATTCCATAGGTCTATCATATTAAGACCATATAATTTAAATGTTATAAATACAAATGGCTAAAACGTTGATGACACATTATTTTTCTCATTAGTTATTTATAGTATTCAAATAAGAGAAACAATCTATACTCATCTATTCCATTAACATTATTGAGCACCCATGGGCCAGAGAAAGAGCATTCCAGGCAGAGTGAACAGCCAGTGCAAGGGTCCTGAGGCATGAAAGAGCTTTGAGGAACTGCAAAGAGACCTAGAGAGTAGTGAATGAGGGGCGGTATGAGATGAAATTGCAGAAATAGTCAATGCTAGATTATGCAGGCCTTGAAGGCCAAACTATGGAGTTTGGACTTCAGTCCAAAGAAAAACTTTGAAGAGTTTTAAGCAGGGAAGAGGCATTGATTAATGTTTTGCAATGTCACTCCGACAGCTATGTGAAAAATGGACTGAAGCTAGGGGTAGCAAGTGTGAAGGCAGGGAAGCCAGTCAGGAAGCTATTGCAATCATGCAGACAAGAAATATTAGTAACTTGGACTAAGGAGGCAGCAGTGGAAACAGAGAGAAATGGGTAAAGGTCAAAATCATAGAACTACATAGATGGTGCTGGAGGCCATTATCCTTAGCAAACTAACGCAGTAACAGAAAACCAAATACTGCATGTTCTCACTTATAAGTGGGAGCCAAATGATGAGAACTCATGGACCGAAAGAAAGGAACAACAGACACTGGGGCTTACTTGAGTGAGGAGGGAGAGGAGCAGAAAAAGTAACTGTTGGGTACTAGGCTTAGTACCTGGGTGATGAAGTAATCCGTACAATAAACCCTGTGACATGAGTTTGCCTATATGACAAACCTGCACATGTATCCCCAAACCTAAAATAAAAGTTAAAAATAAAAATGAATTTTAAAAAATTACTGTGAGTGCGGATGAGGGAAAGAAGCGATCAAGAGCCACGCTACATTTCTGGTGTGAGTGCTTGAATGGTGCTGCCAATCTCAGTTGGAGAGGCAATTGGATGTGTGAACCTGAGAGTAAGGGAAGCATCTGGACTAGAGATTTAGATTTTGGCTATATCAGCGCATAGGTGCTATAAGCATACTGATAATTAAACTCATGGGACTTGATGAAATTGCTTAGGAGAAAGTATAGCTAGAAAAACTAAGAGGTCAATATCCAGGCTCTGAGGCACAAGCATTTAGATCTCCATTAGGGGAGGAGGTACCACAAAAAAGCATGAGAAGGAAAATGGGGGGAAAACTAAGAAAATATGTGTCCTCATAGCCAAGACAAGGGAATCTAATAATCTATGATGACACAGTGACAGTACAACATAGAGTCTAGGATGTGGCATCAGAGAAACTTGGATTTAAATTCTAGTGTGATTTGCACAATGGGGGAGTACTTAGCCTCTTCAGGCCTTGATTTCCTCATCCGTGAAATGGGGATAAGAATAATAATATCTTTCTTTAGAATGTTAGGAGCATCCAAACACATAATGGATATAAAGCACTTATCAACATAAAGAATGCAAAATCTGACGTATAAAAAGAGCTCAATATATGAATGACAGCTATTGTCATCGTTCTCATTTATCAGCTCCAACAATAATATTTGGTGACTGCTCACATTTGCAGGCCACAGTCCTGGAAGTGGTATAGATCATTACTCTCCCAAGGATTATGCCCTAATGAAAAGCATGAAGACCTATCATCAGGCCCCTAAAAACCTAAAGCATCTTTAGTAATAGTGAAATGATGAGCATTCAAAAGCACGAGGGCCATTATATTCTTTCAATAGGCTATTTTGTTATGAGCCCATAAAAGGAGTTTAATGCTGTTTTGTGAATAGCAGAAATAAGCTGCCAGAGTACGATAAGGTATCTCCATTTCTCAAGGTCTTTAAAATGGACTAGATAGAAAGGCCACTATGGAAAAAGACTGCCCATAGCTACCACATTTCATGGGTACAAATCATGCTTGGAGAATAAAGGGAGTGCCTGGAACTTCCCCTCCACGACCAAGGAGGAGGGGAGGGGACCTGGCAGCACAAGGGGACATTGAGCCAGCTGTGGACAGCCTCTGGTTGAGAGGAGAAAAAGAGACGGCCTCCTTCCAAGAAGGGCAGAGAGGAAATGGCAAAAACTCAGGAAGGACCAAAGACTAGCAAAGATGTAACTGCTAGAAGCCAGAAGGCAACTTTTCGCAAGTGGTGAGAAACCCATACTTTGCCCACATGAGCTAGGTCAGTATTCCAGATTTCCATTGTCAAGACCAGTAGACAAACGTTGAGTCAGATATCCCTGAAAATGGTGAATTCAACACAAGTCCATTGGTATTTGCCCCCACCTCAGAGAACAAGGTTACTATTCTGGACCACTCTGATTTTGTCTTTAATTCTCGATTTGGATAAACCCCTTTAAAAATTACGTGAATCCAGGTAGTCACTAGCCAGTATATAAATAGCTATTATGAATCAGATACTCAGAAGAATACCTAACAATGTGTTGTGTTCCTTACAGCTCTAGGCATGCCAGGATTTCATCGGGCACTGTGAAGTGTAATCATCTGATAGGCAGTGTTTGGAGAACCACCCTGTTCTTTTGGAAGGAGTAACCAATTTGGCAGGACTTGGCACATGTCTCCTCACAGCCGCACCTGAGCCCCATAATGAATGGGTGCCACATGGCATTGATGGTCACTCAAGTGAAGAAGAAAATGAAAGCTTCGGGACATATTACCATCTCACCTCCAACTATGCTATAGAGAGGCAGGACCTTGTCAAGGTCAAATTTATGAGGCTGATTAAAAAAGAAAGAGAGGAAATGCACCAAAGGCCAAAAAGGAATCCAAGTAGGTGTCTTTGATGTATGAGTTCCATCTGCCTAATTCATTTGGTGTCTGCAACCTGCATGTGACCGAGAGCCTCGGATTACATGAGTGGCAAGTTGGGGAAGGGTTGGCAGTGGGGAAGTTATCTCTTAGTGTTTTACAGCCAAATCACCATGTGCCCTTCTGAACCCCGCTGAAACCAAATCATAACAGCAAGGGATTCCCTCCTGAGAATTCTAGTATTTAGCCAAAAGAAAATCCTGGAGTTTCAAACACTGAAGTTGAATCCCAAATATAAAAGGTTATTTTCTGGGTATCTAGGGAAATTCTTTAATTTATCAACTTCCTTTTCTGAAAGATGTCTGGCTGTTTTGGTCCTGAATTTCGTGGATGCAGTTTTAATTACTTGCTTTTTTCATTCTCACTCAGCAGTTTACCTTTTTTGTATCAACTACTTTTGCCAAGAAGCCCAGGTTCTTTCTGTCAATAAAATGAGAATTTACAATGGCTCTCATTGCAGTATTAACTGGGTTTATGGGGCCCCCTTTTTTATTTTTGTTTCTGTTTATATACTTTTTTTTACTTTAAGTTCCAGAATACATGTGCAGAACATGCAGGTTTGTTACACAGGTATATGTGTGCCATGGTGGTTTGCTGCACCTATCAACCTGTCACCGAGGTTTTAAGCCCCACACACATTAGCTATTTGTCCTGATGCTCTCCCTCTCCTTGCCACCCCCTGACAGGCCCCAATGAGTGTTTTTCCCCTCCCTGTGTCCATGTGTTCTCATTGTTCAGCTCCCACTTATGAGTGAGAACATGTGGTGTTTGGTTTTCTGTTCCTGTGTTAGTTTGCTGAGGATGATGGCTTCCAGCTTCATCCATGTCCCTGCAAAGGACATGATCTCATTCCTTTTTATGGATGCATAGTATTCTGTGGTGTATATGTACCACATTTTCTTTATCCAGTCTATCATTGATGGCCATTTGGGTTGGTTCCATGTCTTTGCTATTGTGAATAGTGCTGCAATGAACATATATGTGCATGTATCTTTATAAGAGAATGATTTATATTCCTTTGGCTATACGCCAAGTAATGGAATTGACAGGTCAAATGGTATTTCTGGTTCTGGATCCTTGAGGAATCACTACACTGTCTTCCACAATGGCTGAACTAATTTACATTCCCACCAAAAGTGTTCCTGTTTCTCCACAGCCGCACCAGCATCTGTTGTTTCTTGACTTTTTAATAATCACCATTCTAAGCGGCATGAGGTGGTATCTCATTGTGGTTTTGATTTGCATTTCTCTAATGATGAGTGCTGTTGAGCTTTTTTTCATATATTTGTTGGCTACATAAATGTCTTTTTTTGAGAAGTGTCTGTTCATGTCCTTCGCCCACTTTTGGACAGGATTTTTTGTTTTTTTCTTGTAAATTTATTTAAGCTCCTTGTAAACTGTGAATATTGGACCTTTGTCAGATTGCAAAAATTTTCTCCTATTCTGTAGGTTGCCTGTTTGCTCTGATGATAGTTTCCTTTACTGTACAGAAGCTCGTTAGTTTTGTTTGTTTTGTTTCTGTCTTTTTTTTGTTTTTGAGATAGTTTCTCACTCTGTCGCTGGGCTGGAGTGCAGTGGCACGATCTCAGCTCACTGCAACCTCCACCTCCTGGGTTCAAGCGATTCTTGTGCCTCAGCCTCTCAAGTAGCTGGGATTACAGGCACACGCCACTGCACCCAGCTAATTTTTGTATTTTTAGTAGAACGGGGTTTCACCGTGTTGGCCAGGCTGGTCTCAATCTCCTGACCTCATGATCCACCCACCTCGACCTCCCAAAGTGCTGGGATTACAGGCGTGAGCCATTGCACCTGGCCAGAAGCTGGTTAGTTTAATTAGGTCTCTTTTGACAATTTTAGCTTTTGTTGTCATTACTTTTGGCAATTTCATCATAAAATCTTTGCCCATGCCTATGTCCTGAATGATATTGTCTAGGTTCTCTTCTAGGGTTTTATGGTTTTGGGTTTTACATTTAAGCCTTGACTCCATCTTGAATTAATTTTTGTATAAGTTGTAAGGAAGGGGTCCAATTTTGGTTTTCTGCATATGGCTAGCCATTTTTCCCAGCACCATTTATTAAATAAGGAACACTTTCCCCACTGTTTGTTTTTGTCAGGTTTGTTGAAGATCAGATGGTTTTAGATGTGTGGTCTTATTTCTGAG
Organism: Nomascus leucogenys; assembly: GCF_006542625.1. Taxonomy (NCBI): domain Eukaryota; kingdom Metazoa; phylum Chordata; class Mammalia; order Primates; family Hylobatidae; genus Nomascus; species Nomascus leucogenys. Next base: position 47,140,722 of record NC_044399.1, read on the forward strand.
GTCTCTATTCTGTTCCATTGGTTTATATGTCTGTTTTGGTACCAGTACCATGCTGTTTTGGTTATTGTAGCCTTGTAGTATAGTTTGAAGTCAGGTAGCATGATGCCTCCAGCTTTGTTCTTTTTGCTTAGGATTGCCTTGGCTATGCAGGCTCTTTTTTGGTTCCCTGTGAATTTTTAAGTAGTTTTTTTCTAATTCTGTGAAAAATGTCAGTGGTAGTTTGATGGGAATAACATTGAATCTATAAATTACTTTGGGCATTATGGCTATTTTCACAATATTGAGTCTTTCCATCCATGAGGTAGAATGTTTTTCCATTTCTTTGTGCCCTTTTATTTCCTTGAGCAGTGGTTTGTAGTTCTTGTAAGGCCCCCTTTTGAATGTTATAATAGGTAGAAGTGACAGCAAACTAGATATGAAATCCTGAAATGGGAGGCCAACCCACATACAGGCAGGATCAGGTCTAAGCCTGTCTGAGGATATGAATGAAAATTTGGATAAGAGGAGCTGTAGAAATTCTTCTCAAGACAAAAGAAAGAGAAGCAATGACAGCAAATAGTACATAATTAAGAAATGTTAGCCATGGATTATTATTCTATAAATCTATAGGTAAAAGCTGCACAAAGAAAGCAACATACCAAGCAATAGACACAGGTCAGAGTGGGTTGGTACAAAAATTTCCCAACCTGGTTCAGTGTGAGTTTGGGTATTTAAAGATTTGGATGGTTTATGCTTGGGAAAATGGCCATTTCCACAATTTCTCTGATCTTCTTGCCTACTATTTTCCACCTATTGTCATGAAGCTTTCATAGATTTATAGCATAATAGTATATAGCAAATGTGTGTGGATCACATACTATTTGCAAGGCACTGTTAAGCAGTTTATACGTTTTTCTCATTTAATCCTTGTAACAATTAATATTAGTAGTACTAGAAGCAGTAATATCATTGTTACTATTATCCCCATTTTACAAATGAGGAAACCGATGCTCAGAGAGGGCAAAAACCTGCCCAACATCCTATTCTTAGTAAGTGGCAGTGCCAGGATTCAAACCTTCATGGTGTGACTCCAGGGCCTGCACTCTTTTAACTGTTATTTGTGTACCTAACAGAGAGATTACAGTGTTTTGGACGAGGTCATAAAAGTAGAGTGGTGAGAAGTGGTTGGTTTCTGGATAGATACTGAAAGTAGAACCAATAGGATTAGCTGACGTGTAGTGTGTGGTGAAAGAGAAAGAAAAGGACTGGGTAGAGTTGTCGTCAACAGACATGGGGAAGACTGTGGAAAGTGCAGGGTGGGGCAGGGACAATATCAGCTCAGTTTGGGGCACACTGAGCTCCTGATATTGAGATATTTATTAGATATCCAAGGGGACATGTTGAGTGGGCAGTAAGATATACAAGTCTAGAGTTCACAGGAGAGTTTCAGATTAAAGATGTAAATTTGAGAGGCATGATAATCAACATATAGATGGGACCTAAACCCTGAGACTGAATGATGTCATCCAGGGGTGGGTGTTGATAGAATAGAGGAGAGGAACATGGAAAACTGCTTTGTGCTGAGGTCTAGGATATCAATGGGAACCAACAAAAGAGACTGAAAAGGAGTGGCCAGAGAGGTAAGAGAGTGTGGAATCCTGGGAGCCAAATGAAGAAAGTATTTCAAACAGTAGAGAATCACCAGCATCTCAAAGTTGCTGATTAATCAAGCCAGATGAGAACTGGTAACTGAGTGTTAGATTTAGCAACAAGGGTCTTTAGTGTCCTTAATACCAGCAGTTGAGTCAGTGCACTGGGGATGTATGTTTGGAATTAGTTCAAGAGAGAATGGAAAGAAAGAAGTTATAGCAATGGGTATAGGCAAAACTCTTTCAAGGAGTTTTGTCATAAAGGGAAAAAGAAGGAGTAACAGCTAGTGGTGAAAGTGGCATTAAGAGAGGGTTTGTTTTACTGAGGACGGGGGAAAGCAGTATATTTGTATGCAGATGAGAATGATTATTGAGAGATGGAAAAATTGATACAAAAAAAGAGAGGGAGACTTCCTGGAGCAAAGTCTGTAAGTGGGTAGGAGGGGAAGGGATCTGGCAGATAAGTGGAGGGGTTGTTTTAGATAGGCACACACATGGTTCATCCACAGTAACAGTGGAAAGAACTGAGAATGTAGTTACGTTGCAGGAAGATGGGTGGGTGTGATGATTGGACCTTACGGAAGTTATCTACTGACCTATAATATGTTTAGTAAATGTTAATGTGTTCAAACAAAGGAGGACTCTTATAAATGGAGATAGCCAAAGTATTAATGAAATTTAAGCTTTCAAAGATCTAAATGAGTAAATTGGTGGAGAGGAAGAAGAGTATTTGGGGAATGGAAAACCATGTGAACTCAGAGATAGTAATGAACAAGGTTTGTACACAAGACGTTGAGCATCCGGGTCCTGCCAGAGAGAAGGGTTTGTGATTAAAAAGTTCAGGCTAAGTTTGGAAATATTGATTAGATTCAGACGGTAGAAGATTTGAACAACACGAGAAACACAAGATCTTAGGCTATGGAGAGAAGAATAATGACATGATGGAAGAAAAGTGATTAAGAATTAATCTAGTAATGATGGTGAAACAAATGAGAAGTGAGAAGGACCCTCAGCTGTAATGGGATTTTTTAAAATTCTACTTTATTTGACATCACCTCAGTCTGACACATGAAATTTTATTACAGGCAAGCAATAATAATATTAATAATGACAATTTTTAAATTCACATTAAAACCTTAATTTCAGTTTTATGGGTGACTTTGGTCTCTTCTCCATGTCCCTTCTTCAAACACACATGAGTTTTCTCTACCTTTAAAAAAACTTCAAACACCACATGTTCTCACTCGTAAGTGGGACTTGAACAATGAAAACAACACATGGACACAGGGAGGGGAACAACACACACAGGGGCCAGTTGGAGGGTGGGGGCGCAAGGGGAGGGAGAGCATTAGGACAAATAGCTAATGCATGTGGGGCTTAAAACATAGATGACGGGTTGATAGGTGCAGCAAACCACCATGGCACATGTATACCTATGTAATAATCCTACACATTCTGCACTTGTATCCTGGAACTTAAAGTAAAAAACAAAACAAAACAAACAAACAGACAAAAAACCCTTAATCTTCCCATCCTCTCAAGCTATAGAATGATTCCTCTCCCTCCTTTGGCTGCCGAAGTTCTCCAAAAATTAACATTTTTTATTTTATTTTTATTTAAACATATTTTTTAATATTTATTTTTTATTCTATTTTATTTAATTTTGTTTGCCTTCTATTTGCCCCTCAGACCCAAGAAGCTTGATTCTTGCTTTAACCTCTCTCTTGACACTAATAGGCTGCAGGCCTAAGGGGTCACATCACGGGAGCCCTTTCTCTTCTACCAGTTCTGGATGGTCCTGTAATTCTCCATACCATTGACCAGGCCTCCTGGAAACTCTGCCTCCTAAGCTGGTGTGGCCCTCCTGACTCACTCACAACATCAGGTCCAAAGTAGAAGCTTCCTTTTTCCATCTCAGTGAGGGTATCAGTTTTGTGGTTGTGGTAGGGCAGAATAATTGACTTCCCCCTCCCCAACTTATGAATAAGTCACTTGAAGTGGCAAAAAGGACTTTGCAGCTGTGATTGAGAATCTTGAAATGGGGAGAGTATCCTCTCCCCATTGCATTATTCACGTGGCTCCAATCTAATCACGTGAGTTCTTAAAACCAGAGAAACTTTCCCAGCTACAGCCTGGGAAAGAGAGAAATGTGACAATAGAGAAAGAGTCAGAGAGGTGAAACCCTGTTGGCTTTGAAGATGGAGGAAGGGGGGCAAGAACCAAGGAATGCACGTGAAAACTTCCAGCAGGTGAAAAAGGCAAAGAAATGGAAATGGATTCCCCCTAAGAGACTCCAGAAGGAATGCGGCCTTGCTAACACTTTAGCCCAGTAAGACTAATTTTGGACTTCTGACCTACAGAACTGTAAGATAATAAATGATCTTTTTTAAAATCAGTAAGTTGGTAGTAATTTGATATAGCAGCAATTGGAAACTAATACAGTGGTTAAGCCACTTCCTTGTTCAGACAGGTAGCCTGAAGCTCTCACCACTGTCTCCCCTCCTCCCTGACCCTACTCCCTCTGAGAATGCTCCAAAGGTCTATGGAATTACAAAAGATATGAAAATAAACATTCTTAACAGCTGGAGCATGAAGGTCTGAGCTGGTCCTCCTGAGAGCTTGGCACCTTTCTCTTGGGGTGTTTATTTTACCTGAGCCCTGACTACCTTACCGAAGGTGCTGCTCTATCTGCCATCCAGAAACTGGAAAGCTGTGAGAATTACTATAGCGGATGCTCTAGAAAGCAAAAGAGAAACCCAAGTGCAGATTATTCTGTCTGTTACAGTCACAGGAAGGATATATCTAGTGAGTTCTTCAGGTTTGTGCAAAACCATGAGTTGTTTCTGTGAAGACATTTTTCTTTCAACTTCACTTTGAATTCAATCAGAATGGATTTTCACCTGGCATTTAACAGAATAAAGCATATGTTGCTGTTCCTCTCATTACCTGAACCCAAGCCACCAAGACCCCAGAGGTTGCCTTTGGAGTCTGAAAAAGGATCTAAGTCTTTTGAGAGTTACTTATAAAGCAGATAACCATTATTGATCCAAATGAGGACTATTGTACAGAAGAAAGAAAAGACATCAAGGCTAACTAGAAGAAAGAAAAGGGACTCAGTTATTAAATCCAGGGGAATGTGGGCTGGTAATGAAGACTTTATAGAAAGCCAAAAAAAAAAAAAAAAAGAAAAAGAAAAAAAGAAAGGAAGGAGAAACTGCATAACATTTATTTTCTTATTCTTGGTGCCATAAAAGTGAAAGGTGTTAAGAACACAGTTGAGGGTTAGGTATGTAGAGCAAAGGGTGCAAGAGAAGCTAAATTATGCCTGATCCAGTCTCTGTTGATCTGGCTTTGGAGGCTTCTTTCCCTCGTTATTAAAGTGATGACAAGGAAAAAATACTTCATTTGTTATTAGAAATTGGGTTCCATGTGACTACTTAGCACCACTTGGGGAGGACATCAGGGTAGAGGTTTGGAGGAAGGGTGGTTATGCAGCAGTGAATGAGGTCATGAAGGAAATCAATTAGCTATGTCTAAAGGATTAATCTGGACCCTTCCAGCAAAAAGAACTTCTGGCCCTGAGACCTGTTGCTTCTCTGGGTGAACTGGCAAATGAGTGTAAGTATTTAAAAAAAAAAAAAGCATGTTTGTATATATAAGCATTGCTTTGCCAGCCCCACATGAAAGGAAATTCTCAGCCCATGGACAAAGAAGCAGTGCAATCCCCTCGTGCTCTACATCAGCTGGCCTGAGATCAGAGCATGGGTGGTACCTGTCACTTGCCCTGTGCCTGCCCAGGTGGGCGTGTGTATAAGAGAAGAGTCAGTGGCATTTATCATTCTATAAATGATACATCTGTAAGAACAAGGCCAATGTTAAGTCATATATGGGAGCTAATTTTTCAGAGACTCACTTAAGTGTACCAAGAATTACAGCAAAAAAATCTATTGATTCGGACTGGGCTCAGTAGCTCATGTCCGTAATCCCAGCACTTTGGGCGGCCAAGGCCAGTGGATCACCTAAGGTCAGGTGGTCGAGACCAGCCTGACCAATATGGTAAAACCCCATCTCTACTGAAAATACAAAACTTAGCTGGGCCTGGCGGCACGTGCCTGTAGTCCCAGCTACTCGGGAGGCTGAGACAGGAGAATTGCTTGAACCCAGGAGGCCGAGGTTGCAATGAGCCGAGATTGCGCCACTATACTCCAGCCTGGGTGACAGAGCATGATACTGTCTAAACAAACAAACAAACAAACAAACTATTGATTCTGATAATGTCTCTATGTATGTCATTCTTGAACAAAAATAAAATATGTGTGCTTACTTATATATTTTTCAGGAACTGTTCTCTCTAAACAGGGAAGGGGCTGGTGTTGGGGAGTTGGAGGGGCAATAATATAATAAATACATTTTCAAGATATATTTTTGTTGAAATCCGTGGTACCAATATTAGGATTGTATTTATCTCCTTGTATCTTGAAAACAGGTGGATAATGAAATGCTACCTTTAAACAACCAAGAATATATATGTACACATATGGAGGTGGCGTAGGAGGGGCTAGAAACACCATGCTAATGAACCCACTGTCACCTGGTAATTGTATAGCTAAATTGCAGGAAAACCATCTAAAGAAATACACTACCTCAAATGACAAGGTAACCTAGTGAAACACATAAAAGCCTCTCCCCCACTCACTAATGCCAAACCCATGACCCACAACGGATGTGTAATCCGTGTTGGTACACATGTCGTTGTACAGAGTGATAAGTTATATATCCAGATTTTTCCTAGCACTCCCACTTGCCAATTCTGTGCTTCCTTTTAAGGCTAACCTAATTTATATCAGCCTGAATTAAGCATGTCTTTTTATTCTGATGCTTTGACAGCTGGGGCCTTGCTGACCCTGGAGAGACTGCCCCTCCCAGGGCTGGGCCAATTCCTAGAGATAGTGAAGGATGTCTGTCTTTCATACGCAAACCAACCAATCCAGATCCCAGGCCCCAATCACCTCCTTTATTGTGCTCTCACAGGTGGAGCCACGATACCCTAACCACCCAGGGCCAGGTATCAGACTACCTGATAGAGACAGCCCCTGTACCCCAGAGCCCATGGGAAGTGTTCACACTAGCCTGCTTACCCTGCCTCACCCATTCCTTCATGGAAACCACAAATAAAGGCTCTGGCTCAGGTTTTCCATTGCTCCCTCTGCCTCCTGACCCACCTTGTCACTCCCTGGTGTGAACCTGTGTGGCATGGCCCCTCCTCTTGGAAAGTGGAGTAACAAGACATCTTTTCAATGGCAGTCACCTCCTGAATAATAAAAACACCCACACCTTAAAGCATGACCCTGGCCGGGGCACGATGGCTCACTCCTGTAATCCCAGCACTTTGGGAGGCAAAGGCAGGTGGATCACGAGGTCAGGAGTTCGAGACCAGCCTGGCCAAAATGGTGAAACCTCATCTCTACTAAAGATACAAAAAATTACCCGGGCATGGTGGCGCACGCCTGTAATCCCAGCTACTCTGGAGGCTGAGGCAGGAGAGTCGCTTGAATCCGGGAGGCAGAGGTTGCGGTGAGCCAAGATCACACAATTGCACTCCAGCCTGGGTGACAGGGCGACACTCCGTCTCAAAGAACAAAAAAAAAGCATGGCCCTCTGGGTGTAGGCTCATTAAAATTTCGTTGATTAACTAAAGATTAGGATTCAGTTGTTTGACAGATGGTATTAATAATAAGACTCAGGTGACAGCTCAGTCATAAGAAAAGTCAATTTGTTTTACTCTGACCCATTGCCAAACAGCCACATGACAAATCCAATTGTTTTATAAATATTTATTTAGAGTTACTATGTACCAACCACATCTGTACAAAACCATCCCTCTAAATTCAAGCAAAATCCTTACCTGTCTGTTCCATGATCACCTGAGTTGCTCCATGTCTGGGAGCTTCCTGATTTCCCACCCGCGCCACCTGAGGAAAAGGCCCAGGAAGGGGTGGTGTACCCATGTCCCCTTGGGTTCTTTCCAATCAATCTGTAAGAACAGAATTTGTCCTTTTAATCCATTCACAGTAGATAGCCTTTTACCCTACACCTAAATATGCTAATAGAAGGATGTCTACACAACATAAATATCTTCAACCACATCCAGGAAATTGTTGCACAGTTAATTGAAGGGTGGTGGGTAGGGAGGGGCTACTCAGTTTCATTTAAACAACTGTATACTTTTATACTTAGAACACTTCCCCACCCTGTTTTATAGCTGAGAAACCTGAGACCTAGAAAACAGTGATTTACCTAGAATTAATGGCCTGCTTGGGGATAGAATCCCTATTTGACTCCTTCTGAAGTTTTGCCCTAACTAATTGCGTTTAGAGCACATAAACTAACTTCCGTAAACCTCAATTACTTTTTCTGAAAATAAGGATACCCCATTACAGCTTTGTTGTAAGTATTACTCAAGGTGTGAAAAGTGCTTTGTAAGCTGTAAAACAGGAAACGAATAACAGCACATTATTGGTAGTACAATTACGCTGATAGAAGAAAAGGGCCAGCCCAATAAAGTTTGGAATTAATAGTCTCATCTTCTCTCAGAAGATAAAATACATATCCTAGAAATACAGTCATGTACCATATAACATTTCGATCAATGATTGACTGCATATAGGTGGTCCCATAAGATTATAATGGAGCTGAAAAACTCCTGTCACCTTGTAGCCATCATAACCATTACTCCCGTGTTTGTGTTGATGCTCGTGTAAAACAACTGACTGCACTGTCACTTGTATTAAAGTACAGCACATACAATTATGTACAGCGCGTAATACTTGATACTAAATGACTGTTACTGGTTTATGTACTTACTGCACTTTTTATCCTTATTTTGGAGTGTATTCCTTCTACTTACATATAAAAAACAAACAAACAAAAAAACAAGTTAACTGTAAAACTGCCTCGGGCAGGTCCTTCAGGAGGTATCCAGAAGAAGGTGTTATCATAGGAGGTGACAGCTCCATGCTTGTTACTGCCCCTGAAGACCTTCCAGGGGGACAAGATGTGGAGGTGGAATACAGCGATACTGATGATCCTGACGCTATGTAGGCCTGGGCTAGTGTTTGTGTCTTAGTTTTTAACAAAGAATTTGACAAGTTAAAAAAAATAAAAATCTATAGAAAAAAGCTTCTAGAATAAGGATATAAGAAAGAAAGTACTTGGGGGAGGGGGGAGGGACAGCATTAGGAGATACACCTAATGCTAAATGACGAGTTAATGGGTGCAGGAAATCAACATGGCACATGGATACATATGTAACAAACCTGCACATTGTGCACATGTACCCTAAAACCTAAAGTATAATAATAAAAATAAAAATTTAAAAGAAAACATGATCACCATAATCCTCTAAGAACAGTTCCCAGAGTGTATTTGAAGAAGTAAAGCTCATGACTGCTCCTACATTTAAAATTTTTATATTGCTCAGCAGGGATTCTGATAGGATTCTCCAAGTTAACAATTTCCTTTTCCAGTGCTTGTTATTCATTATACATTTCAAGAGTTAAATAGGTAAATCTGTGTACACAGTTTGAATGTAAAGACACCTAAAGACTGAAAAATTAATAATGGTCTTCAAGCTACTTTCAATGTTTCTATAAGACAGAACAATTAAAAATTGTATTATAAATGTCAAATATTTTGTTCTCTGTTCAGAATAATATCAATTAGATGTGATGGCAGCTTTTACCTTGTGCTGCTCAGAAGCTCTGGTTGGCATTACAAACAAAACAAAAAAGAAAAATAAAGTTATTTCAAAGCACAGAGCATTCTGGTCTGACTGTACATTCTCCTTAAAACACACCTTGATATGCCAATAAGTTTAATTAATATGGTATATGTGATACAACACTAATTTTTTAAAAACAAACCAAAAAATAAAGAAAATACCATAAATATGTATGCATTTGTAAGACTATTTTCTGAGTCAAGTTTGCAAATTAATTTATAATCCCAGAAAAAAGCATGGAAGATTTAGTAATAGAGTGCTATTGAGTTACAGTAATAGAGTACTATTGAGGGAGGAGATGGAGAAAAAAATTAAACTGTTTTTCAAATATTTCTTTATGTACTATTTTATTTGTTATAATATATTCTCAGGTATTGCTGATACAGATATTGTCATTATAAGCAAAAGACTAAGGATGCAGTGAAACTAGTAAAATGCCACGATTAATTTTGGGAGGCTTAGACAATCACTATTCTGTATCTATATATCTAAGTCATTAAGTTCAAGCATTGTGAAAAAATTATAGAATATTGGTTCTTTGGAACTGTGGGACAAGGCATTTCCTATTAATTTTTTATATGTATTAAACCAACCATCACATGTATTGTTTGAATTTCATATATTTAAAATAAAAATGGTTTTTCAAAAAAAAAAAAAAAGAAAAAGTGCTTTTGCGCAGCTATACAAAAGTACATTGTGTTTGTGTTTGTTTTAAGCTAAGTGTTATTATAAAAGTTAAACCATTTTTTAAAAAGTTGATAAAGTAAAAAGTTACAGTAAGCCAAGTTTAATTTATTATTAAAGAAGAAATTTTTGTATAAATTTAGTGTCACCTAAGTGTACAGTCTATTAAGTCTGCAGTAGTGTACAGCAATATCTTAGGTCTTCACACTCACTCACTACTCCCTCACCGACTCACCCAGAGCAACTTCCAGTCCTGCAAGCTCCATTCATAAGTGCCCTATATAGGTACCATTTTTTATCTTTAATATTATATTTTTACTGTACCTTTTCTACGTTTAGATACTGAAATAGTTACCATTGGGTTACAATTGGCTACTGTGTTCAGTAGAGTAACATGTCGTACAGGTTCATAGCCCAGCAACAATAGGCTATACCATATAGCCTAGGTGTGTGGTAGGCTTTTACCAGCTACATTCGATAGGTACATTCTATGGTGTTTGCACAAGGGTGAAATCGCCTAACAATGCGTTTCTCAGAACATATCCCAGTTTTTAAGCAACACATGACTTTACACTTTGATGATGAAATGTTTCATCCAACGGCCTAGAGCTACCATAGAACCTCTGTCTCTAGCTGTGGATTTGTGCTTTTTGGCTGTTATGTAATCCCAGGATTACTCTGGGAATTTTGACTGAAACTTTTTAGTTATTTAATCTCCTTTTTTCAAATCTATATTTAGTTGCAGAAGTAATATATATTAATTGCAAACTTTCTAGTACTACAGAAATGTAGAAAGCCAAAGTGCTGGTCCTGGCCGGGTGCGGTGGCTCACGCCTGTAATCCCAGCACTTTGGGAGGCCAAGGCGGGCGGATCACCTGAGGTCAAGAGTTCGAGACCAGCCTGGCCAACATGGTGAATCCCCATCTCTACTAAAAGTACAAAAATTAGCCAGGCGTGGTGGTGATTGCCTGCAATCCCAGCTACTCGGAAGGCTGAGGCAAGAGAATCACTTGAACCTGGGAGGCGGAGGTTGCAGTGAGCCGAGATCACAACGCTGCACTCCATCCTGGGCCAAGAGCGAGACTCTGTCTCAAAAACAAAACAAAACAAAAAACAAAGTGCTGGTCCTTCTTTTACCTGGTCCAACTCCACTTTCCAAAGGTAACACTGTAACCCCTTTTCACACACATGGTTTTTTAAAACACAGAAATGAGATTTTATATATACACGCACACATATACCTATATATGCCATTTGATGTTTTCCCTTAGCAATCTGTGATGGACATTTTTGTCCATATAAAGCTGCCTAGCTGTTTTTCACAGCTACATAATACTCCATTGCAAAAATGTATCATAATTCATCAGTTCCCCACCTTTTTGGCACTAGGTACCAGTTTTGTGGAAGACAATTTTTACACAGGACAGGGGGCAGGGGTTCAGGTTGATTCAAACATATTACATTTATTGTGCACTTTATTTCTATTATTATTTCATACTCACCATAATGTAGAATCAGTGGGAGCCCTGAGCTTGTTTTCCTGCAACTAGATGGTCCCATCTGGAGGTGATGGGAGACAGTGACAGATCATTAGGCATTAGATTCTCATAAGGAGCATGCAACCTAGATCCCTTGCGTGTGCAGTTCACAATAGGGTTCATGCTCCTATGAGAATCTAATGCCTGCCGCTGATCTGACAGGAAGCAGAGCTCAGACGGTAATGCTGACCTGCCCGCAGCTCACCTCCTACTCTATGGCCAGTTCCTAACAGGCCACGGACCGGTACTGGTCCATGGCCTGGGGGTTGGGGACCCCTTTCATAATTTATGAACCCCTCCGATTTATGTTGTTTCCAATTTGTCTTTGTCTTTACTTATTTATTTATTTGAAGCAGGGTCTCACTTTGTCACCCAGGCTGGAGTGCAGTGGCTTGATCATAGCTCACTGCAGCCTCAACCACCTGGGCTCAGGTGATCCGCCCACCTCAGCCTCCCCAGTAGCTGGAACCACAGGTGTGCACCACCATGTCTGGCTAATTTCTGTATTTTTTGTAGAGATGAGATTTTGCCATGTTGCCCAGACTGGTCTAAAACTGGGCTCAACTGACCCACCTGCCTCAGCCTCCCAAAGTGCTGGGATTACAGATGTGAGCCACCGCATCCAGCCAATTTGTCATTCTTCTACATATGCTGTAATTAGCTTCTTTGTGTGTGTGTATTTGTGGACACTTGAGTATTTCTGTGGAACTGATTCCTAGAAGTCAAAGAGCAAACACCTGCGAGAGAGCTCAGAGAACCCAGACTTTGGTGTTTTCACTTTAAATAACCGTTCTGATTTTCATCATTCTTTTATCACCAACTATGCCTCCATGCAGACAATTGCACACAAGTCCAAGGCAGATACAGTATAGATACGTGCAGAGTTAGGAATGGCACTAGAATAGAACCCATTGTGTGGGTTGGGGAGGGGTTATCTGGCATGCTTTGCAGGGTGACTCAGCCCTCACTTCCATTGCCTCTAACCCTGCCAAACTCTGCATTCCTGCTGACAGGCCGCATCTGTGTGTACAATGAAACTTTTGACCCCACCAGCCTAGGGTTGCTTTAAATATACCAGCGAGGTCATGTCGCAGTTAGTGTGCATTCATAAATGACTTTGTAATGAATAAAAACAAGAGAAGCTCAAACTTCCACTCTGCAAATATGTCAGACTCGGTCTCCATTTGGAACCAGGGAACATCAATCTCTCACCAGCCAGGCAAGGTTCTGCCCAGCGGGCTGCTCACTACTCTAGCATCTCTCAGCTCCCACAGTCCCAGCCCATGCATCTGAATTCCAACTCCTGGGAAAATGCTGGAACAAATCCCAACTTTCAGAGTTGTCTTTAGCTTCCAGAAAATATTTTCAGGGATCTAGTTGTATTTACTGAACATTCATGGACCAATTCCTAATGTGTCTAATTTTTTAGACCAACTGTAATTCACCTGTTACATTTGGACTTTTGGCTGTGCTATAGTTTTCCTAAATTGAAATATTTCTTATGCTCGAAGATCTCCCTGGTGTTCAAAAGCAAAATTGGTTTCCTATAAAGACTTGGCATCACTATCATTAATTAACAGAAAGCAGAATGCCTCTGTGTGTTTACCTTCACAAAGTGTATCCATGCAATGCATTTCTTTCCCGGAGGAATAGCTTATTCCTATACACCAGAAATTAAGAGTGCATTAAAAAAATGCATGTCTTTCACCAGCAGGGAAGTTTTGAGAAGCAGACTACTGTATTTCATGAAAGGACACCAGACACAGGGGTGTGAAAATTAAATAGAGCCTCTCTCTATGAGAAAGCAAATTATGTTATATTGTTCACTTTATCTGAGACTACTTTTCTGTGGTTTGATCCAATTTGCCAAAGAATGTATGGGCTGATCATCCAGCCTGTTATTAGCTATTCATTGGCCAGCTTTATTGTTGTTTGACTTGGTAGTAGTTCAAGGTAGAAACATGTGTATGTTTGTGTGTGTGTGTGTGTGTGTGTGTGTAAGGTTTCATCACTAGTTATAACTCTAAGGATTCATAGAAAGAGTTTTTTAAAATGTGGTATAAATATATATATATGTGTGTATATATATATATATATATTCCATTGTGTGTGTATACATACATAATGGAATATTATTCAACCATAAAAAGAAGGAAATTTGCAACAACATGAATGAACCTGGGAAACATTATGCTAAGTGAAATAAGCCAGATGCAGAAAGACAAATACTGCATGCTCTCACCTGTATGTGGAATCTAAAATAAAACTCACAGAAGCAGAGAGTAAAATGGTGGTTGCCAAGGGCACAGGGGTGAGGGAAGGAGGAGGAAATAGGGAGATGTTTGTCAAAGGGTATAATGTTTCAGTTAGGTAAGATGAATGGGTCCTGGGGATCTAATGTACATCATGATGTCTGTGTTTAATACTGTAGTGTACACTTTAAATTTGCTAAAATGGTAGATCTTAAGTGTTCTTATCACAAATAAAAAGAAAAAGAGAATGGCAACTATGTGAGGTGATAGACATGCTAGCAGTTTCATTGTGGTAATCATTTCACAACGTATGCATATATGAAAACATCAAGTTGCACGCCTTGAATATGTACAATTCTGACTTGTCAATTACAGCTCAATAAAGCTGAAAAAAATAATTCTTTTAAAGACTGGTGCTGGAAAGTGAGACTAAAACAAATGTTCTCTGTGTGGTTTGTGTTTCAGTCAGCATGATTTGAGTCATGAAATATCTAAACTCACAAGCCATTTTGTAGTATTAGTTACATTTCTATATGCATTAGATGATTTTAAGTCATAATGACTTCTGGATATGCCCTTAAAGTCTGGAACCACATTTTATATTATTTTTCCCTCTGTGACCTTTATAACAAGGTTAGGGATGTAAGTAATGTTGATAAGTACTAGACATTTGATAAACACTTGCTGACTTTAATTAGAGATGTTTCCCCCCCACTATTTATGTTCTATGATAGAAAACATAAAATATTTTAATTTAAAAATTCTCAGAATCTTTCAGGCTTGTCACTCAGAAGAAGCAGGAGGCACAGTGGGGCTGCAGTGGAAGGAAATAGGCTTGTTGGCAGTCCTGTTTTCTTTCCCCCTTCTGTTGAGAGCAGGCCAGAGCCAAACAGAGCGATGCCATGTGTCCTGGGAGCACTGAGTAACATCAGTTCTATTAAACTGAAAATGGGACAGAGCCCAGACTCTGGCAGGCAGGCGGCCTGCTAGGGCCTTGGCAGCAAAGGGCGGATAGGCATGGGCACAGTGAACCACACTATAAGCCAGGCCAGTTGCAAACTTTAAGGTCCTGCGTCCAGTCTGACAGGTGCCACTCACTGTCCTGTAAAAGGGTAACAAGACCTGCAAGATTCACCCCCTGCCACCTGCCCCCTGCTCCATCCCTGCCTGCACTCTGTGTTCACCAACCATTCATTTCAGCCCCAGTTTCAACCTTGTACCTCTGTCTACCTATGCTTTTGGACAGCAAACTCATCATTTCACCTCTAGGCTCATGGTGTTTCTTCTCCTTCTTTGTTTTGTAATACTGAACTGCTTTTTTTTTTTTTTGAGACCGAGTCTCACTCTGTTGCCCAGGCTGGAGTGCAGTGGCACAAACTCGGCTCATTGCAACCTCCGCCTCCCGGGTTCGAGCAATTGTCCTGCCTCAGCCTCCCGAGTAGCTGGGACTACAGGTGCGCACCACCACGCCCAGCTAATTTTTGTATTTTTAGTAGAGACGGGGTTTCACCATGTGGGCCAGGCTGTCCTCAAACTCCTGGCCTCAAGTGATCTGCCTGTCTTGGCTTCCCAAGGTGCTGGGATTATAAACATGAGCCACCGCACCCAGCCCTTAACTGCTTTTCTAGAATCATGAGCACCATGGCTCTCTTGCCTGTCTTCATGACTCACTTATGTAACTGGCTCCATAGGCAGCCCGAGCATTCAGCCCAACATTCCCAGCTTATAGTTTGCCCCTGATTCTGGAAACAGAAGGAGTCAGACTCAGTCTTACGGCATACTCCTCAAAGGACGTAGTGAAGTCAGGCCTAACTGAGAATAGATACATGAAGCTTCTTCCCAAAAGGAGGACCACAGTGGCAAGGGATTCTTATGGCAGACCCAATTTTAGTGTCAGGAAGAAGGTTACTGGGTAGCACTGGGCGATGAAGTCCTGACACTGAGGAAGTGCTCAGGGACCTTGTCGCTGGACACCCAGGCTGGGAGCGTGAACAAATTCCAGAGGTAAGGTGACTATATAATACTTCCTGCCAGGAGGGATTTTGTAACTGAGGAGGACATGTGGTTGGGATCATTTTAAGGTACAAGAAGTAAGTAATGTGGATGCCTCTTGGAGGGCTCAGAGACTTACAAAATGACTATTTCTAGTATACTAGAGTAAGACAGAAAAAGATCTTTTATTTCCCTTTTGGAACTCACAGGTTCCAAGTTGGATGACAACTTTTTCAATAGAGCAGGTAGTTCAAAGGAAATACTCAGGCTATGGAGAACCCCTGCTGGTTATGAGGTAACATTTGAATTCACGAACCAAAATCAAAAGGTGTCCTCCCAAAAGTGTGTGTCAGTAATTTAATTCTCCACACCGTGTAATCTGATTTGCCACTGTAAATCAATGCAACAATCACAGCGGCAAATACTTAAATATGTGCTCCAAACCTGGATAATTGCCCAGGAGCAAAATGCATCCAAGGATACAATATACTGACATTTAATAAAAGTTTGAATTATATTTGCAACCTGCTGGGATTTAATTTTCTTGACTTCAATATTTAATAAAACAATAGAAAATGATTACAAGTATCTTGTGCCATTCAGAAACTACTGATTATGAGCCTGGTTCTGGGTCATGTTGCAAGAGATGAAATCCCAATTTACTAGTTGTCTGACCAATAAATTACTCAGTCTACCTGTCCCTCAGGTTTCTCACCAGTTAAACAGGGATTATAGTAGAATCTACTTAACATGACTGTTGTGAGGATTCATGAATTATTGTACAGGAAGACCTTAAACCACTGCCTGGCACATAGTGAGTACTCAGTATAAGTTAGCTATGTTTATTATTTTTTAAAGTGGAACCAGCCTGCCCTCTCTTCTTGCTTTGTTTGCTTGCTTGTTTCAAGTAACTGTACAAAAATCTACATTTTTCAAGTTTGTTTCCAATTTTCTTTCAAATAAACTCTTTTTAAGCAGGGGAGAATTCTACCAATTGCAGACTTCAGCAAGTAGAATTTGAAATTGTGTGGACTTAGAATATAAGCAAGGGTCTATCGGAACCAAACACCATCATAGAGAAAGCTGGCTTTAAGGCAAACTTTAAAATTGGCACAGACTTCTGGGTTCCAGATCTGATAGAATTTCCACAAAGCACAAGGTGAGAAACCTGATAAACAATGTAATGCAACAATATTGCTATGTCTACTTCTGCCCTCTCCACTGTATGCCTCGTAATAGCAAGAAAAATGTCACATTTGCTTTTTTATCCTGGGAGGCTAATTGAATGTCAAGAACCTAGAAGGCATTCAGTGATGCTAGTTGGTTGTTTAAATGAATGAAATTGGAAATGAACCACATACTTGCCATGGATCTAATAGTGCCTCCTTTCTTTATGTATCCAGCACTAGATCAGAGCAGAGCACTTGTGAAAATCATACTAGCCAAAGACATATTTTGCTTAATTTTTTTGTAAAATTCTGTTGACGGCTTTATTTTTATTCCTGGATCTTTAATTATTTAAGTAGAATATGGTATAAAATGGAGAAGAATATGTAATAATTATCATAGCTTTCATTTACTGAAAGTTTAAACGTACCAAGCACTGTGCTAAGCACAATACATTTAATCTTTATAGCAAGTCTGGGCTACAGCTATTACTGCTGTACTCTTTTTACAGATGATGAAAATGGAGAATGTAAAGATTGAGGGAGATTTCCCAAGATCACACAGCAAACAAGCAGCGAACACAGACACGGAACCCAGTTTTATCAATACCAAAAGGCCACTACACTGCTTTTAACCATCACAGTGCATTAAACTCTCTAATATCACAAAATAGCAGAGACTGGCCAGGTGAGGTGGCTCACAACAATAATCCTGGCACTTTAGGAAGCCAAGGGAGGTGGGTCACTTGGAGATAAAACCAGCCTGGGCAACATGGTGAAACCCTGTCTCTACAAAAAATACAAAAATCAGTGGGGTACGGTGGCTCATGCCTGTAATCCCAGCACTTTGGGAGGCCAAGGTGGGCAGATCACAAGGTCAGGAGATCGAGACCATCCTGGCCAACATGGTGAAACCCCATCTCTGCTAAAAATACAAAAATTAGCTGAGTGTGGTGGTGCGTGCCTGTAATCCCAGCGACTCAGGAGGCTGAGGCAGGAGAATCACTTGAACCAGGGAGTTGGAGGTTGTAGTGAGCCAAGATCGCGCCACTGCACTCCAACCTGGTGACAGAGTGAGACTGTCTCAAAAAAAAAAAAAAAAAAATAGCTGACATGGTAGCACATGCCTGTCATCCCAGCTACTTGGGAGGCTGAGGTGGAAGGATGGCTTGAGCCCGGGAGTTCAAGGTTGCAGTGAGCTATGATAATGCCATTGAACTCCAGCCTGAGCGACAGAGTGAGACCCTGTCTCAAAAATAAATAAATAAATAAAAATAATAGAGACTAAGAGCATCTTGCAGATGATACAGGTAAGGAAACTGAGGCTCAGAGGGGTGAAGTACCTTGCCCAATACTGCTACTAACTATCCAAAACACTTTCCTCTGTACCTATTCACTTCCTCTTTAACAGAAACAGCACTATTCTAACTTTGGTAAACATCAGTCAGCCTCATAACTGAATGCTAAAAAGATTTTCTTTCCAGAAATTACTTACTCTTGTTTCATAAGCTCAGTCAATTCTTTTCTAATCCAAAAATATGCACCACGAATTAAATTCCATGGGTTACTTGTCTAAGCACTCTTTTTTTTTTTTTTTTTTTTTAATTTTCCCTGCCTGCAAAATTGCCACTCAGGGCATACTGCCTAAAACAGACTCCTTTCCAAGGACTGGGACTAATGGAGAAAAAGGAGGAAAGCAGACAAAATTCCAATCTGTTTTTACAATCAGGTCTACCATTCACCAGATGATTGCCAAGTAATAGACGTGGGTGACAACAGTTACCTGATATGGTTCAGCATCTTAACTAAGGTGCCCATTGTGTCCAATCCCTTTGTTAAAGATACCCATACTACACTGGCCACGTGATAATTGAGTTATTGTTCTTCACCAAGCCAGCATATAAATAAAACCCATACACGCAAAATGCAAACCCGATTACAGCAACAATAATGATCTCTTTAGTTTACAAGGAGGCTGCTACTCCAACAAGTGTGTGGAACTGTTTCCCTCCAGCAGTGATAGAGGTTGGAAGGCAGCCCCACAACTTACTCCTGTTAGAACCAAGGGTGCCTTCCCAAAGGAGGGGAGAAAGAAGATCCTGCTTCTGGAAAAGGAGAAACGGAGGGATCTATCCAGTCCTTTTGGAATCACCGGTAGAGCCTGCTGCAGAATCATCTTATTAAAAGTGACTTTCATCTAGCTTGTGTGGCAAAATGTAGATTAATTTTCAAATCTAGGGGATGGGTGGATGGGATCTATGATTCTACTCTCTTTTTGTGAATTTGAAATTTTATGCAATGAATTGTGTTTTTGCTATTATTCTTTTAAAAGTAATCCTTTCCTTGGGAAGACGCTGCCTCGAGCCTTGTCTTAGAAACGATACTCATCCAGGAAGTAGACGGCACTGGTCTTGACCTCAGAAGCCCATGATTTCTAGCATTTCAGTAACCCTTCTGGCCACACATTCTTGAGGATTCAGCCTTCTCTGATTCCCAGTCCCTTTTATATTCTCCTTCTCATTTTCTCCCATCATACTCTGGCTAGCCCTTGTCATACTATATTTTCTTTCTCTTCTTCCCCATCCCCCTAAGAATATGAGAATTCCTTAAGAGAAGGGATCACAACCTATCTGATGTTGAATCCCCAGCAGTTAGAACAATGTCTGCATGTAACCAGCAGTCAGTAAATACTTGCTCAGTCAAGGAATAAAGCAACTGACATTGGTTAATTATACATGTATTACTAGTACTCGTCTACTAGGGTCGTTGTAAAAATTAAAAGATTCCCTTAGTACAGTGATTTTGAGATCACTTAGCACAGCAAGCACTCATTTAATGATAGCTGCTCTAATAATTATCCTTGTTACTATTATCATTATTATTACCCACCTATCATATGCTGTTTAATTGTCACCTGAAAATCAACGTTCATGGAGTGCTCAGTCACAATGTTATTAAGTGGCAGAATTCGAACCTAAGACCATCTGTCTCCAAAGTGCAGGCTCTTTTGCTCTGTTTCTTTTTTTTTTTTTTTTTTTGAGACAGAGTCTCCCTCTGTTGCCCAGGCTGGAGTACAGTGGCGCGATCTCAGCTCACTGCAAGCTCCGCCTCCTGGGTTCACGCTGTTCTCCTGCCTCAGCCTCCCGAGTAGCTGGGACTACAGGCGCCCGCCACCACGCCTAGCTAACTTTTTGTATTTTTAGTAGAGATGGGGTTTCACCATGTTAGCCAGGATGGTCTCGATCTCCTGACCTCGTAATCCACCCGCCTCGGCCTCCCAAATTGCTGGGATTACAGGCATGAGCCACCGTGCCTGGCCTTCACTCTGTTTCATTTCTAACAGCACTGCCAGCCCTAACATATACTAGTCTGTAGGAGGGCCTGAAAAGAGCTGAAAGCTCTCAGGGTTACCAGTTGCATACTGTTATCCTCACCAATAGGATGTCAGAGTCTAGATGCAGGACACCTGGCACCTTCTGTGGCAGAAAGAAGCCATCAAGCTGTTCCAAGCTGCTTGAACTCAATTTAATTCCTGAATGGACAGATGGAAACAAATAGCAGTCATTGTAGCTCATGTGATGGAAATCAATGTAGATTTATCTGGAATCTGCAGTTTTCTCTCCAAATATGCATTAGTGTTAGTATACTGTACATATACTTTTTCTTCAGTGTTAGCTTAATCATGATTGTATTAAATCATGTGGGTGCTGCCAGTCCAACAGCACAGGTTTGGATCAAATGTTAATAGAATGCTGGATTGAAACAATTTCCTTTTCTGTCATTTGCACTTGAAATTTCCTTTTCCCAAAGAGCTGTGGATGGCAGCTGTCTCAGAAGTCAGTGTGTGAAGTAGGCTGGCTGGGCAAGAGGAGCAGTAAGAGATAATCAGGTTATTAGCTCTACCTGTTTCACTTACTTGCCGATCTCAGGCAAGTCATTGCATCTCTTTACTCTTCTGTTTGCCCAGCCATAAATAAGAGAAATAAAGCACAGACCTAGTAAGAGTTGGAGTTATATTTGCAAAGTCCCTAAGTACCTATTTAAAAGATAATAAAAAGGAGTTTGTTCTATATGCAAATAGGTACATTATGTTGTTCCCCATGTCAAGAAAGTGTGGATTTTCTAAGCATCCTCTTCATATGCCTTCCCAGCCCACCATTGAATAACCACCATTAGTAGGCCACAGCCAGTCACTTTCAGGCCAAATGCAGTCTTGGAGTTCATTGGATTCAAGAGATCAGATATGTCCTCCTTGCAATGCATTTTCCTCTGTGAACTCAGCCAGGGATACAGGATTGGACTTTCAGGACTCACCCACGGACACTCCTTTTCTAAATGTATCACCAAGATAAAAATTTTAATTGCATCAAACAGTCTACACTAATCCTATATTTTTAACTTTCTGGGGACCTTTGAATGAAATTTGAAGTCACCTCCCTGGCAAAGCAATGGAATCCCATAAAACAACAAAATGAACCGTTAGTGTGGCAATAAAGGGTTAAAGGTAGGAGTGCATCAGATCCTAAAAGGTTTGCCAGCATCTTCCCTGTGCAGTGGCTTCAGCTCCTTCTCAGTGGTTGGGGCTTTCTTTAAAGAACAGCAACATGAAGAATCTTAGAGAGACCAAGGATTTCCCTCTTCAACAGCAAGCCTTCCTGGGGATAATAGTCACCCATCCCACATACTTTACAGATGAAATAATAAATAGGTAAATAGTGGGAAAAACAAGAGGCAGTGGAATCAAAAAGATTGAGAATGTGGTATTTTTTACTAAGTGTTCAGAAAGCAAAAGAAATTTCAGGAACCAGCTTTTAAGAGCTTACTAACTCCATTGGAAAGTCTAGAAATTGTGATTAAAATGGAGTGCTGAGATAACTTCCAATGGAGTCTGCAAGCCCTTGAAACATGAACTAAAGGAGACAATAGACCAGGACATGCAGAGTAGACATGCACTCAACCCTAGGAGTTAGGGAACCACTGCCAACTCTCAACCACAGAAGAATGTGTCTCACGCTTGTGTAATGAGCAAAGGCTAAATGCAATTCGTTGTGCAGTGAATTGACTAGTTGAGTGAACACTGAATCAACTCTACTGGGCACATTGAGTTATCTTCAGATAACCCATTCATGTTTTTCAAGCTTTGATTCAGGAACCCTAACCAGGTATTGTTTATACCAAAAAAACTTAATCTGACAGGTCCTAATTATCATCTGACGCCCATGCTACATCACAGATGGTGGACAGATCAGCCTGCCTTGGAAAGGTCTATACATTTCCTGTTACAAGGAGAAAATGTGTAATGACCACATCCAGCCTTCATGCTGCCCTACTGTGTTGGTCTCTAACACTGCTACTGTGACTCTTTACCTAGGCTGCCCCTCTCCAATCATCTTCATTACCTGTTCCCCACCCTTTCCCTACAAATAGCGAACATTCCATTCCCTCAGTTTGCAGTAACCTGGTTAATGTAGTTTACACTACATTATAAATGTTTGACAGCCTTAATCTTTCCAGAAGAATTTGCATTTTAAAATACAAGACCTATTAACCTCAACTGATCTTCAATTAAAGATTTTCACAATGTATAGGTGATTTTTGAAAGTATCAGAGTGTCTTGGTCTAGAGGTTCAAGCTGTTAAAAAGCATACCAAGCTACTTCAAGCAAAAGGGGAATCTGAATTTCATTCTTCTGTCTCCTCTCCCTGTAGACCATCGACTGCTTCTTCAACTACATGGCAGAATAAGGGTGTCCACACTTTTGAGATTCCATGTCAAAGTTTGATTGGCTGTCTCTAAATACCATTTCCAATTTGCAGAGAAAGAAACTGACTGATACAGCCTGAATCCCTTCAAGGCCAGGGATGTGGGGATGATATAGATTCAATATGAATGTTAAGGCCCTACCTATGGGGACAGAGTTTGGTTGGTGGGTCTCTCACAGACTGAACAGCCATCCTAAAAGCTGTATCTTACTAGGGGCCTTGCCTCAGACTCTAAATTGCATCTTCCACACTTTCTGATGATAGATTCATCAGACTCTTGCCTAGAAAGTCTGAATCAGTGAGTGTGGGATGGGGCCTGAGAATGTCTACTTTTAGTCCATGCATCTGGCAACTTTTATGATGAGGGAAGCTTGGGAAACCCTGTTGAATCAAACCACAGAGGCCACTGACTGCTGCAGATAAGGATATTTCTTACTAATGCAGCCAAGCCCTCCATCCTGCATTCCTCAAAATGTCTTGGCCTGTGATTCTCAATGAGCCTCCTCTCCTCAGCCTGATATCTTAGGAGTCTTCTATCCTGAATCATTTCAAGGTCTTGGGAAGTAATTGTGAGGAGACTCAATATTACCCATCCATCAACTTTAGTAGGAGACATATTGGCTGTAAAGCAGGGATTAAAAAGAAAAAGTCGCCCGCCCTTCCTTCCTTCCTTCCTTCCTTCCTTCCTTCCTTCCTTCCTTCCTTCCTTCCTTCCTTCCCTCCTTCCCTCCTTCCTTCCTTCTTTCCGACGGTCTCCCTCTGTTGCCCAGGCTGGAGTGCGGCAGCGTAGTCTCGGCTCACTGCAACGTCCCTGCCTCGGGCTCGGGTGATTTTCCTGCCTCAGCCTGCCTAGTGCCTGGGACTGCAGACGCACGACACTATGCCTGGCTGGTTTTGGTGTTTTTGGTGGAGACAGGGTTTCGCCATGTTGGCCAGGCTGGTCTCCAACTCCTGACCTCGAGTGATCTGCCCGCCTCGGCCTCTCGAAGTGCTGGGATTACAGACGGAGTCTCACTCACTCAGGGCTCAATGTTGCCCAGGCTGGAGTGCAGTGGCGTGATCTCGGCTCGCTACAACCTCCACCTCCCAGCCGCCTGCCTTGGCCTCCCAAAGTGCTAAGATTACAGCCTCTGCCCGGCCGCCACCCCGTCTAGGAAGTAAGGAGCGTCTCTGCCTGGCTGCCCATCGTCTGGGATGTGAGGAGCCCCTCTGCCCCGCCACCCCGTCTGGGAAGTGAGGAGCGCCTCTGCCTGGCCGCTGTGCAACCTTCCAAGTGTGAAGTGACAGCCTTGGTTGTAGAATGAATGAAGACACTGGCACTGATTATATAACACCTTGGCAGCTATTCCAAGTCGTTGATGGTGGAAGTATTGGAATTATAGAAGAAAGCAAACACACAAATTTGACTAAAGGCGATTTTGTGACTTCTTTCTATTGGCCCTGGCAAACCAAGGTTATTCTGGATGGAAATAGCCTTGAAAAGGTGATATATATATATATATATGAACATATCTGATTTTTTTTTCCCCGTATAATTCTTACTTTGTGCATTTGATATTCAGTTGTGTTTGTAATCATGGAAAAATAAAAGCATATATATAAAAAAAAAAGAAAGAAAAAGTCAACTTTTCATAAAGATTTCCCTCTCCTTCCTTAGAGATCAGGATTCAACTGCCTTGAAAGTAGATGAATTCAGTGTCTCTCACATTCTCCCTTCACCTCAATCCCACCATTTCAACCCTCCTGGGTATTTCCGTCTCAGACATTTTATCACATGGCTTGGAAGATCAATTCATCTCTCCCAGAGCATTTCCCTAAAGAGTTGATAGGACCATAATATGTAATAAACTAAAGGCTTAGTTTTACATATTACTTTATGACTCAAATAATGTTATCCTAAAGAAAACAACGTGACGCTGGTTTATTTTTAGGTGAAGATAATCAAATAAAAGAAGACACAAGGTGCAATTAGGGCAAGAATCAAGCAGACAACTAATCACAGCTGTTGAAATCATTTGTTTCCCTTGTATAAAGTACAGTTGAGTTTTAAAAATAAGTGTGTCACAAAATAAGAAATACAAAAGGCCAATTAACATATGAAAAATTGTTCCACCTCAGTAAGAACACAAATTAAAAGAACAATGAGCTCAGTTTTTGCCTATCAAACTGGCAAAGATAAGAGAATAATCCCCAGTGCTGGTGAGGGTGTGGAAAGGCAGGCACTTTACCACATGGCTCGTGGGAATATGAACTGGTGCAGCTTTTCCAGAAGAAAATTGGGGTACATATTTCTAAAGCCTTAAAACTGTTCATACTTCTTAACCTAGGAATTTTGCTTTTAATAATTTACCATACTTATAAGTAAGAACGTGCGATACTTGGTTTTCTGTTCCTGCACTAGTTTGCTAAGGGTAATACACTCCAGCTTCATCCATGTTCCTGCAAAAGACATGATCCTGTTCTTTTTTATGGGAGCTATGATGAGAACTCATGAACACAAAGAAGGGAAAACAGACACTGGGGTCTACTTGAGGGTGAAGGGTGTGAGGAGGGAAAAGAGCAGAAAAAATAACAATTGAGTATGAGGCTTAATACCTGGATGATGAAATTAATCTGTACAACAAACCCCTGTGACACAGTTTACCTTTATAACAAACCTGCAACTGTACCCCCAAACCTAAAATAAAGGTTTAAAAAATAATAATTTGCCTTAAAAAATAATTAAGGCTAGGCACAAATATTTATGATGGTTGTTCATAACAACGTTGATTATATTGGCAAATACCTGGACGAAAGAATATCCAGCAATAGCAATTGGTTGAGCAAACTGAGGCAGGTACACAGGATAGATACTACACTGTCACGAAAAATGACGAGATATAATTATCTTGACAAGGACGTATGTTGGCAAAATATTAAGCTAAAGATAGTTATAAAATATGTGATCTATCTTTTATATTTAAACATTATGGTCTAAATACAAAATATTTGGCCATGCCTGCCTAACCCACAATCCATTATTTGGAATTACTTTCCACCCCCAATCCCTACCAAAAGAGGTGGTTTCTTGGCTCTGTTTTAATAACAAATTGACTTTGGCTAGTTGATATGAGGAACCAATTAATATTCTGGCATTCTCATTCTGGAGAATTGGAAATAAGAGACACAAACACCAGGCTCATATGCTTGTTGAGATTGAACTTAAAGGATATTGTCAAATCAGGGGTGGCGTGGCCATTTTCATCCACAAGCAAGCAGAGGAGTAAGCGGAGACAGCCTTGTCTGCAGAGAGGAGAGGAAGAGAAGAAACAAAGAATGGTTTGGGTCTTCTACCCACCTGAGACTCTGATGGGTAGAAGAAGAGGTGTTACTGTCTCCTTCCTCTCCTCACTTTTAAATAAGTCCCCTTTAGTTGAGCTATCTTGAGTCATATATGAGTAAACCTCCATGAATAAGTTCCAAAGATCTAGTGTACAGCATGGTAACTATAGTTGATAATACTGCATTGTATACTTGAAATTTACTAAGAGAGTTGATCTTAAGTGTTCTCACCACACACAAGAAAATGGTAAAAGATATGAGGTGATAGATGTGTTCATTAGTTTGATAGTGGTAATGATTTCACAGTGTATACATATATCAAAACATCATGTTGTGTACCCTAAATATATACAATTTTTATTTGTCCAATTATACCTCAGTTAAGCTGGAGGAAAATAGTAAACCTCTAAGCTTACAGATAGTATTTCTGAAAGGTGGAATTTCAAATCAATTTTATGGTCTCAGTTCTACTTTTCAGTATTTTCTGATTGCAATATATGACACAAAATGTCAGAAAGTCTACACTCCACTCAGGACTCTGCCATTAATTGAGTGACTTTGGGAAGTCATTTCACAATCTAAATTCTGCGGGACTTTCAAGCAGAAAATTCCAGGCTTTCTGGAGAAGATAGAGAAAACTCATGCAGGTAAGACCCACAGAACTCCATATCTGCCCACCTTGTAGATGGCTTAAAACCTGAGGAAGAAAGACCAAATAATTCCTGCCCAGAGTAGCAGTTTAGATTTGACTCCTGGTTCAAGTGCTTAATGTGCATGAGTTTGGGCAAATTGATTAATGGGTTTGTATCTCAGTTTCTTATCTGTAAAATGGAATTAATTTTGATACTTACTCCATAGGACTATTATAAGGATTAAAATGAGGTAAGTCATGTAAAGTTCTTTGCACAGTCCCTAGAACACAAAATAGGCACTGAAGAAAGTATATCCCCAAAAAAGGTCCTGTTCAAGGAAAGGGGGTTCCTTCTTTTCCAAGAGACTGATTAATTCCCCACCTCTACACCAATGCTTCTCAAACTTCAGTGTGCAAATGAGCCCCTTGGAGATGTTGCCACAATGCTGTGCCATTTAGTACATTTGGGGGAAGTGGAGAGGGTCCGCTGAGAATTTGCACTTCCTACTAGTTCCAGGTGATGCCAGTGCAGCTGGTCCGCCAGGCTGGTGATGTTAACAACTTTGCCTTGAAGAAGACCTGTGATGTTTACCTTCAAGGAGAAGGCCACATCCTCTCTCCACTTCTCACTCGGGCAACCCTTTTATCTCCAATCTTTGTCTCATGAAATTTCTCTGTTAGCACAAATCCTATTCTTACAGGGGAACTTGTCTCCTTTTGATATATTTAAGGGCAGGCACCATTTCTCCTGGATTTCAACTCTTTCTGAATGTCTGCAGGTCTCTGCACACACACACCTAACATATAAGGGTTTTTCATACCTATTATCAATATGCAAAAGAAATCATAGATGCAGGAGGCAGATAAGGGGTTGGGTCCCTGGAGAATCTCCGACAGGCCTGTGCACAGGGAGAACAGGGTGGAACCATGGAAGTTACCGTAGTTTGCACGGGGGAGTTTCTCTTCAGTTCCTGTGTGGTGGGTTGGTATTCAATCTGTGAGGTGGGAGCCTGTTAGCAGGAACCACTGTCACTTTGCTGAGAGTTTTTTCTTTTTCCCTTTTTGCCCAATAAATTCCATTCCCCTCACCTTTCAATATGTCTACCTGCCTAATTTTCCTGGTCATGACACAAGAAACCGGATTTAGCAGAACTACGAGGCAGAAATTCTGCAACAGAATTAACTGTAAAGCTTCAATTGTGGGGCCTTTGGTTACTTAGATGTTCTAGTTAAGCTGGGGTTAAACACTACCATGTTTTCAGTTTCAGCTCCTGGAGCAATGGTTTCTAAAATATATTGTTAGTTCACTTTTTGGCTTTGGTGAGTAAGGGACATAATTTAATCTTTCTCTCAGGCCTCTGAGCCCAAGCCAAGCCATCGCATCCCCTGTGACTTGCACGTATACATCCAGATGGCCTGAAGTAACTGAAGATCCACCAAAGAAGTAAAGATAGCCTTAACTGATGACATTCCACCATTGTGATTTGTTTCTGCCCCACCCTAACTGATCAATGTACTTTGTGGTCTCCCCCACCCTTAAGAATGTTCTTTGTAATTCTCCCTACCCTTGAATATGTACTTTGGGAGATCCACCCCCTGCCCACAAAACATTGCTCTTAACTTCATGGCCTATCCCAAAACCTATGAGAACTAATGATAATCCATCTCCCTTCGCTGACTCTCTTTTCGGACTCAGCCCGCCTGCACCCAGGTGAAATAAACAGCCATGTTGCTCACACAAAGCCTGTTTGGTGGTCTCTTCACACGGACGCGCATGAAACTTTCTTTGACGATTTGTGAGGCACTTCAGACCCTTGCAATGCCTCAGGTCATTATTTAGAACATTCATTTTCACTTTCCTATCCTAAAGATACAGGAGTTATAGGATAAGAAATTGAACTGAATTGGTTTGGATCTCAGGCATGAGCTGAACTCTGTTGACAGGTTTTATGTGTTTCTACTAACTCTTTGGAATGAGCGTCATTTCTTGCCTTACTGTGAAATAAAACACACTATGTGGTTAATTGAAGAGCCCAATTGCGCTCTGGATAGTTGAGTTATATATAATGCCGTAGCATCATACCACACCAGGGATGAAGGTGGGGATGCCCTCCAAGGCCACAGCTGAGCACTCAAGGGCACATCGACAGGAAACATGACACACCTTGAGAAGCCCTGGAGCCATTTTACCTCATCAGTTATGCAAATACTCCTTTCTTCTCAGTCCTGTTTTGACAAAGGATTAGGGCCATTCAAAGCAATTTTCAAACAAACAAACTCAACACTGCGGCTACTGAGCATTCACGAAAGCTGTGTTTTGCTTTGCTTGCACTGGTGTCACAGAGGATTTCTGTGCCATGGAGTGATCATTGCTTCACAAGATCTGTTAGAAACCACAGAGGATTTCTATGCCATGGAGTGATAGCTGCTTCACAAGATCTGTTAGAAACCACAGAGGATTTCCGTGCCATGGAGTGATCGTTGCTTCACAAAATCTGTTAGAAACCACACGAACCATGCGTCTTGTTCTGCTTTCTCCATTCAGTTCTCTCTGGTTCCTCCCCTCTCCTCCATTCCCCTCCCCACTCACCTCTTCCCCCTTTCTCCTCCCTCCCAGGCATTCTGAGAGAGGACCTTACTGAGAGAAGACCTGTGATGTTTACCTTCAAGGAGAAGGCCACATCCTCTCTCCACTTCTCACTCGGGCAACCCTTTTATCTCCAATCTTTGTCTCATGAAATTTCTCTGTTAGCACAAATCCTATTCTTACAGGGGAACTTGTCTCCTTTTGATATATTTAAGGGCAGGCACCATTTCTCCTGGATTTCAACTCTTTCTGAATGTCTGCAGGTCTCTGCACACACACACGCTTACCAAAGGCTGCAGACAAAGGCTCCTTCTGGGCCCTGAGATTTATCGACTCCCCTGATCCTTCCTTTTTGGCCATTGATAGACATGGGAGTGGGTGTTTGCTTATATAACTCTGTGTCATCACCAACACCAATCCAAGACAAACACAAATCTAACTACAGAAGTGAAGAATGATGTTGATCAATTGTATCCAATAAAAAAATTAATACCAGAAAAATATGTAATTTGTTTTCTAGTAACCTTTTTTTTTTTTTTTTTGAGACAGGGTCTTACTCTGTCACCTAGGCTGGAGTGCAGTGGTGTGATCTCAGCTCATTGCAGCCCTGTCTTCCTGGGATCAAGCAATCCTCCCACCTCAGCTTCCCAAGTAGCTAGGACTATAGTCACGTGCCACCACGCCCAGCTAATTGTTGTGCTTTTTGTAAAGACAAGGTTTCACCATGTTGCCCAGGCTAGTCTCAAACTCCTGGGCTCAAGTGATCCTCTCACCTTGGCCCCCCAGAGTGCTGGGACTACAGGAGTGAGCTGCTGCACCTGGCCTTACTTTTTTTGAAAAAAAAGAAAAAGTGAAAAGAAGCAGGTAAAATTAACTTTAATATACTTTAATCCAATATATAAAAATTTTAACATATTCGATGTAAAAAAATTGTCAACAAATTCAATGTAAAAAAAATTGCCAGTGAGACAGATATTTTACATTCTTTTTTTCATCCTAAGTCTTTGAAATCCAGTGTGTATATTACACTAGCTGTGCATCTCAACTGGGGCCAGCCACATGCCAGAGCTCAATAGCCACATATGGCCACTACCCCCACCACCCGACAGAGCAGAATGTAGGTCTTCAGTGTGATTTTCTTGGAGGAGCAGGGCAAGATATTTCACGGCATATATAAAGGCTACATCATGAAAACTCTTTTCAGATGACTGTCTCCAAAGTTTCCCACCCAAGGCAACTGCTAAGAATCTCTCACCCCACTTATCCCAAGTCACCTCACTGCTTGGCCCTACTCTCCCCTTTTCCCTCCTCCTTCTCCACTGCCATTCCTGTCCCAGCCCCTAATATCCAGAACTCTTCTCCAACTACTTTTACTCCAAGAATTAGTCCCCCTGGAATTGTAGCGCATAAAATTGTTTTATTCACTTATTCTTAGAGGTTCACAGTTCAGCTGGCACCAGCTTGCCATTCTCCCAGATTTCTTGTGGGGGCCATGCCTGGATGAGCACAAGTGATCCCCAGGCAGGAACAGATGAGCCACTCTTCAGATGCACGGGGACTTCACCAAGGCAACCGAGTCTGCCTGCAGTGAAAACGCTCCTGTTAACCAGCCCACTCTTCAGAGCCTTCTCGGGACTGCTGCCAGCACGGCAGCACTATCAGGAGAGGTAATGGGAAGGGAAAGGATTTCTGCTCCATGGTAAACACTGTTTCCTCCCTGAGACTCCTGAGAGTCTTGGGAATTAGAGGGTAGGGGAACTCAGATGCAAAGCAATACTCCCTGGACCCCATTTTTATTATATTTAGCTGTAGGGGCTACAGAATTAATTTTTAATTAATTGAGGTCTGTTTGCACAGCATTTCTGTCAACACCAATTATAGCTACTCTTTGCTTCTCTAAGACTCAGATGTGCTGTCCCCCAAAGACCACAAACGTTGAGTTACATCTTCTGGTGATGGCAGAGGATTTGTGTATGTTTGGCACTGTCCCCCCACCCCAAGATTCCTTTTGAAATTCATGGTTTTCGATCATTTGGTTGGGATGAAAATAGCAAACTTTTATCATAAGATAGATCCTCTATCCAGGGCAAATGGACATATAATATCTAGATAAGTAGCCTTGACCTTCTTAAGACACTGTTGGAGCTAACTGAATGAACCCACATGATTACAATATCCACATAAAAGAAATGATTGAACTACCCAGGATCTACTTCAAAATGACACAGATTTTTATGGGAATCAAAGTCAACCCAGAATCTCCAAGGTCATCGAGATCAAGAGAGGCCTATGGCCAATCTGTTGAACCTCTGACGTTTTCTAAACCAATTCAGTACTGGGAGAAATGGTTTATCCAGGGAGATAATGAATTTGATTAGCATTCAGTTTAGCAACTTTAACTTCATATGAATCACTCAGAGAAATCCTGGCTGAAGACCTGGCTATTCTTGAAACACTCACTTGTATCTAAATATTAAAAAATATCTAAGAAGTATCAATTGTTCTTTTCATTCCCCCCCCCCGCCCCCCCCCCCCCCGCCCCGGCTGAATTGAGTCATTGTAACACTAAATAGCTTTTTAATCTCTTTGACACACTCCTCCTATGTCTGCCAATATTATAATGTATTATTTGGCTGATGATATTCTCATTTCTTTTCTCAACTTGGCAGCCAGAACTGCTTCTCTTGAATTGGCAGAAGTTGAAGATGCCCATTCTTGCTGACTTTTGTGCCCATTCGTTGCCAAAAATTCATAATTTTTAAGATTTTAAAAAATTTCCCTGGTGTGTGTGTGTGTGTGTGTGTAGTGGTTATTATCTATAACCAGAGATTTAACACGGTATTTTCCAACTTTACTCTATGGTTTAAAAAGTACCTAACATAGGCCTCTGACTCCTTGAAATCCTCAAGAAATATTTAATTGTCAATTGGGACAAGTTATGCAAGAATTCTATTCACAATCTAATTAATTTAAAGGGTTTTTTTGTTGTTAAATATAAAAGCATGTCCTCCCGTGTGTGGTAAGTACATCATAATTTTCTCTGAGCTAGTTCATTTATGATACTTCTCTCTGCTGATCTGGATGAATAATAATTTCAGAAAAGTTTAAGACAGCTGTGGTACAGTGGAAAAGGTGTCAATGACTTGGATTCTGCCACCAGCAATTTGTGCCTTAGAAGATCACTTAATATCCATGAACCAAATTTAATTTATCTGTTAAAGCATGAGATTAGATTGGATCCATAGTTTCCCAAGGTGCAAATCCCTGGGGGCCTCCAAATCCATGAGATTTCCAAATCCATATGTAGCATGTCTCACTCATGTAGGAATATAGGAATAGCTATTTCTTTCAAATATGTGTAATTGCTGTTCTAATTCATAAAGCTTAAATTTATATAAAATGATTCTTGAATTTATAGCAGCATATTGTCATTATACACCTTTTCAATCCATGGATGGTGTAAGTTAGTACAACTATGTGAGAATCCAGGACATGTTGATGTTGAAAAGAGATTCTTATACTTGAAAAAGCGTGGGAGCCTCTGTGGCATAATGATCTGTACGATCTCTTGCAGCAATAAAATTCTATGGCTAAACATTTCTATTTTGACGGGGGCCCTTCCATGCCCTAACTCAAAGGCCTCCCCGAACATGGGCAGATTTGGAGTATCCATCAACTCTCATCATGCAAACCAGAGCTCCCTCTGGTCCTGCCGTGCTCTAATTAACTGCAATAGCTCCTGCGAAAGAGAAGGAAATTCCAGATGGGGGCTATTACTGTCTTAGAAGATTTCTTGGGATTCTTCTTTTCCTCATCTCTGTTTCATTTAGCTGTCAGCTCACTTCTGGCTGCATGTTTCTGGAATAGGGAATCTATGGTAATGCTGGTCGCTAAACATGAAGCAGTTAATCCACTCTCATTTGTAACCGCAGCGTTTTATCTCAAAATGAAACATCTTTTCAAAACAGGGTCATGCAAATATTACACACAAATGACAAACCACTTCTTTTGGGAACCAACTAATTCTCTTTTCACCTTACTGTAGGCCTTAGAATAATCCTGGGTGGTGAGAATTCTTCCAAGGAGATAGGCCTATATGCTCATTTGTGTAGGAAGCCAAGGTTCATGATATAAAAATAAAAAGATATGAATATCTTTTTGTTGTTGTTGTTGTTGTTGAGACGGAGTCTCGCTCTATCGCCCAGGCTGGAGTGCAGTGGCGCAATCTCGGCTCACTGCAAGCTCCGCCTCCCGGGTTCACGCCATTCTCCTGCCTCAGCCTCTCCGAGTAGCTGGGACTACAGGCGCCCGCCACCACGCCCGGCTAATTTTTTTGTATTTTTAGTAGAGGCGGGGTTTCACCGTGGTCTCAATCTCGTGACCTCGTGATCCGCCCGCCTCGGCCTCCCAAAGTGCTGGGATTACAAGCGTGAGCCACCGCACCCGGCCTAAGATATGAATATCTTATAAAGACATAAGAAAGGGACAACTTACTTATCGTGTGTTCCTTAAAGAATTGATAATATTTTATTTACCTGAATCCTTATTTGTGTACCCAAATCCTAGAATTTGTTTATAGTTGTTTTCGATAAATATTTGCAAAATGGTACATTTCCCTAATATAGAAACAAGCATTAGGACTGGAAGAGGATCTTGCCTGCCTCTCGACTAAAGGAGATAAGATGAAAAGTAATCAATCACAGGCTTTGAGTTAATATAAATAATACAAAATAATAAATAATACAATATTTATTAAAATGCTCTAAGAACTTAGAAAAAAATGAGTAATGAGCCAATGCAACTATCAGAACATATCACTGTAAAGTGACAGATAGAAATTTTTCCACAAGCATCCTGAAAATTCACTTTTTTTGGAAATTAGTTTATCAGATTACATGTAGAGTTAGCGAACTACTATGAAACTAGGACATGACTAAAAATGCCAGAGGAATGGCCCAGAGGGAATATTTGCTCCAATCTAAAATGCCAGAGAGTTGGAGGTCCTAAAAACTCTTCAGGAAATGAAGGAGCAAAAATGTTTTAAAAAGAGATAGGTGAATCAAGGTGCTCAAGAAATATACAAGTTAAGTAAAAAGAAACAAAATAGCTGACTTAGAATGTTTCAAAAGTGAGAGGGCATTGGTGATTTTGTGACCTCCAACTGAATGGTTGGCATGGCAGCAAAAAGAAACTTCAGCCGAAGAGTTATTTACAGGAATAGTACATGTGGAAATTAACATTTTTTTCCTTGTAGCCATTATAATGTGTCTAGCACTATTCTAGGCAATTTAATTTCTCTTCTAATTCCGTCTTCTCAATTCTACCAGGTAGGTATATACAATGTGATCTCATTTTACAGATGAGGCTCAGAGAAGTTTGCCTAAGATGACCCAACCAGATGGTGACCAGGCCAGGATTTGAAGACAGGACCCTAAATCTGAAGCCTATGACCAGTATTCAACACTGCACAACTCCCTTAAGAGATCCTAATGGAAACTTAAGGAGCAAAGGATTTAGGGAGCAACAAGAGGAAATTACTGAAGAAGGGAAGTACCTTTGACTATGAAAAGTTCAGGTTCTGCTTCTACTAAATGAGAAGAGCTTCTCTGCGCATGTGAGAAAGGTGAAATGGTCCACCAATAAAACAAGAGGTCGAAGCGAAGCATTCTTTTAAAAGGAAGAGAAGGAAGGTATTAGTAGCAGAGGCCACTGACATTGCAGCATACTATTTATAAGATTTTTGCCAAAATCCTTCTGCAATGGCTGATAACCACAGCCAAAGGCATGATCAGTGAAATCTGGCAGTCTGCCATAGACAGGTGGGAAAGAGCCGACAGTTTGGTGAACTTAAGAGAAGTTGCAAAGAAGGGGTGAGAAGGAAAATTTACTAGATTTTGAGCAGGGAAAAAGTTTTTGCTCAGACAAGACAAACCATGTAAACACAAACTAGACAGTAACACAAAGCAGTGTATTATGGGAAGATATACTTTTGATAAAGGCTATGAGAAATATAGGAAATCAAGTATTGGTGCTAAATACCATGTATGTATTTTCTCATAAATTTTTTTAAAAGATAATCCTAGTTTGGAAAGTATTTTTAACTACATTTCAATTGCACAAACAAAAAAGAGTGAAGTTTAATTGAGTAGTAGAGAAAGTGCTGGACTGAAAGTCCAGAGATTTAAGATAATATCTTCAAACAAATACCTTAACATTGCTAAACTTTAATCTCCTTACTGGTAAACAGGGCATCATAATAATATTAAGCTCTGAGGATGTGGGGGAACATTAAATGCCATGATGTTTGTGAAAAGTCTTATAAATTGCTGATACTATTCAATCTTCATCATCATTACCATTATTCCTGCTTAGTTCCTACTCAGCAGTGTGACCTTGCCAGCTATAAAATAGTAGTAGAGATTAAGAGATTAGACTAGATTGTCCTTAAACTTTGACATTCCCTGCTTATATAAGTTATTATTTCTCTTCAAACTTAACATAAATATATGTTGCAATAGATAAACAATTAAAATGTGTAAGAAGCTGGGTACGGTGGCTCACGCCTATAATCCCAGCACTTTGGAAGGCCAAGGCGGGTGGATCACGAGGTCAGGAGTTTGAGACCAGCCTGGCCAGCATGGTGAAACCCCGTCTCTACTAAAAATACAAAAAATAATTAGCTGGGCATGGTGGTGCATGCCTGTAATCCCAGCTACTGGGAAGGCTGAGGCAAGAGAATTGCTTAAACCCCGGAAGCAGAGGTTGCAGTGAGCCAAGATCACTCCACTGCACTCTAGCCTGGGTGACAGAGCGAGACTCAGTCTCAAAAAAAAAAAAAATGTGTAAGAACACAACATCTCTATGGCCAGTAAGTGGAGAGAAAGAGAAGTTAAACTAACAAAGAGAAAGACAAAGCTGCCCACGTAATCCCATACATTGTGTATGGCATATAGATCTGTCAGTCATAAGAAAACACTTTGAAATTTGAAAGCAGTGAGGTAAAATTTTGAAAAGAATCATCAGTATGCACTGAGCCCCAGTCACACTCCCATTGAAAGGACACAGACCAATGATAGAATAACACACCAACGCCACTTCCTCATCTATTTGGTAAACTGCTGATTCTACAAAGTGTGATACAGATGTCTGTCACCTCCTCTGTGAAGCCTTCCCCAAATCGCTCTCAGAGAACTATGTATATCATATTCTCACCAAGTTACTGATTGTTTCACACATCTGTCTACCCTCTAGATTGCTAGATCCTTAAGAATTAGAAGAGCATCTTACTCAACTTTATAGCCTGGTAAGCATAGGGTCTGGCATATAAAAGGTGCTCAATAATGCTGGCTTGTGATTTGATTAAGTGAATGTTGAAAGCACAAATTACATGATACTTTGGCTGGCTGGCTCTTAAGTCAACAGAAGACTTCTAACTTTAATAGCATTTCACAGTCCCCCTAAAATTTCTCCTAAAACATCTATGAATATGAAGGGGGAAAAAATAAAAACATACCACTCTGAAAACTCAGACATTTTCACAAACCACCATACTAATGGAACTGTGCTAGGAGCGCAGTTGGTAACCCCTTGTGTTGTTCTGCCTGAACAGAAAGACAGCCCATCTGAAAAAAGGTACAAAGACTTTTCATTTCTCTAAACAATCTGGCTCCCTGGAGTAAGAATGCCAGATCTGTTTCAACCCAGAAGAGGGATAGTTGACCTTTACTGGCTAGCTGCTGCCTTTGAAGGCTATCAGAATATTATTTTTCATACCTTCTCCAATGGATGAAGATCCAACTTATGAATTATAGGTAAAAGAAACCAAAGCAAATGGAATGGAAACCATAATCAAAGACATAATTTTTAAAAACACTTGAATTGAAAAAAGTCTCAAGTATGCAGATTCAAAGAGCTTACGATATTTCAGATTTTGTGTGTGTGTGTGTGTGTGTATGTGTGTAAAATACCTACAGCTAAGTGCATTCTTGGAAGAGATTTAATATGAGTATAAAAAAACTCTTTAAGCATCCAGACAGGAATAGGACCTTGCATATAAAGAAGGGAAAGTCAGGCTGCTCTCAGAATTTTCCTTTCTATTATTATATGTCAGAAGGAAATTAAGCAAAATGTACAGAATTTTGAGGGCAAACGTTGTCGTTCAAGATTTCACACCTAGCTCTTATGATTCTTTTAGTTGCAAATGCGAGGAAAATCAGTTCAAACTGGCATTAGGGGAAATAAATGAATCTATTGGCTCACAAACCTTCCAATGTAAGTGTAGGTACCGCTGGATCCAGGGGCTCAAATAATGTCATTCTCCTGCTCTCTCTTCCTCCCCACCAATCTTGCTTCACCCTGTCTCTGCCTTTATTTCTATATTTGTCTCATTCTCTCCCACTTACAGTACGGTTGACGCTTGAACAACACAAAGGTTAGAGACACTGACTCCTGTGCAGTTGAAAATCCACATATAACTTTTGACTCCCCTAAAACTTAACTACCAATAGCCTACTGCTGACCTTACCAACAACATACGTAATTGATTCACACACATTCTGTATGTTATATATATGATATGCTGTATTCATACAATAATCTATAGGAAAGAAAATTTTACTAAGAAATCATAAGGAAGAGGAGATATAGTTACTATTCATTCAGTGGAAGTGGATCATCATAAAGGTCTTCATCCTTGTCATCTTCACATTGAATAAGCTGAGGAGGAGGAGGAAGAGGAGGAAGAGGAGGAGCCGGTCTTGCTGTTTCAGGAGTGGCAGAAGTAGAAGAAAATACATATATGTAAGTGCACCCATGCAGTTCAAACCCGTGTTGTTCAAGGGTCAACCATACCGTGTTGCCAGATCATTTTGCCAACTGTAGTTTAGCTAATGTAAGTGTTCTGAGCGTGTTTGAGCTAGGCTGGGCTAAGCTGTGATGTTCAATAGGTTTTAATGAACACGTATGTACACTCTTTCCCTATCCTAAGAAACACGGCCAAAGAAACCATTTCCAGCCCACATTGTTTTAGTTCGTGTTTCAAATGGAAGATAGATTCATGCATCCATGAGATTTTAATCTCATGAAAATCTTCTGGTTACCTGTACTCAGAACATGTCCCATCACCATGAATAAGAGGTTGCACCATTAACGGTCATGCCTGGTTCGCTCAATGCTCCTACAGCCAGGGGATACACTGTGATTAACAGTCCAACAAGAAACTAATGAGATGGGAGAGAGGGAGTTCCTTCACAGAAAAAAGAGTGGATGGACAATAAGAGCAAATGTCAACTATTAATACATTTCCCCCATGTATGCTTAACACATACTCATATACATCTCTGCATATTTAATTTCAAAAGTGCCTCCACCTAATGTTTGTCCAACTAATGTATATTCCAAATCACATTTACTCCAAATGAAACAACCCAGAAACACATATAGTCAGCAACCCCTCTCCACTTCCAGGATCTCTCAGTGATGCACACAGCTCTCACATCCAGATATGGTACCTCTTGGTCCAACAACCTGCAGTTTAAATGATTAACGTAATAATCCCCTACACTTTCATTACACAGTAGAGAAGGGAAAACAGGATATCTTCAATTAAAACTCTATTTAGAAAGGATGACATGACATATGCCACTGCATGTACCATGCTCTGCAGAATGGCATAGCAAGGATTTGCATCTTAACAGTGGAACCAGTCTGACTGCCCCCCAGGATTTGCTCTGTGGACAGACCACCCAAATTCATTATTCTTTAAAGCTGAGCCTGAAATAAATGCCAGGAGGGGGTCCCTTCTAGAGGTCCTGCCCTTTAGCATCCCTCTTACTTTTGTTATTGTTGCCTTAGAAACATAACAACCCCAAACTCCTTGGGGTTGGCATTTCTCCGGCAATTCTGCACCTTTAAAACTCCAGACAGCTACTGTTGGAGCCTACTTCTGTCAATGAACACACCAGGAAATCTTGTCTTGTCATGTCCTTGATTATGGACCAGACTCTTTTGCATATCTGTCCCTTAGCAACAGGTCTTAGCCTTCAGCTAAATGACTCTTAAATAAGATGTTCAGGTAGAACTAATCTAGCCCTGTGCCCAGGTTGAATCCCATTGGCTGGCTGTTTACTATGGACTGAATTACCTTTACCACCAGCAAGTTCTTCACAGGAGAGCAGGAGAGTCGGGAGGGACTTAAAGAATCAGGCTTCCAGATTTCTGAAATTCCTCCTGTGTCCCAGCCACATCCTCCACTGTGTCCCCCACCTCCCAGCCTCTGCCAACACTAACTTCAGCTTGGGGCAGGGATACTGGCTTTTGCAATTCCAAGAGGTGCAGGATTATCTGAACAACTGCAGTCTAAGATTACTGCTCACATCCAAATGGGAGAAAGGCATCTCTTAATGAAGTTACAAACTATTTCCTTCCTGCTTTCAGGGGGATCAATTTATACTGAAGCTTTTTCTTTTCTTGAAAGACACGCAAAAAGCAGACATCCTGAACTCTTGACAATTCCCCTAAAGCTCTAGCCTCGGTGGGCACATGACCTGAGTCCAAAGAAATAACAGGTGACCATTTGACCACATGTTTCAGAACAGCATGACAAGGAAAGGCACCTTTCCTGCCCGGGGTATAGGAGTGCTCACCATCCTGCGCCACGCTTAACCAACTCTTCATTGTAGAGTCTGTCTCCAGCCATGGCCTACCCCCATACCAATTCTATCCTTTTTGAGTCGTAAAGAATAGAAAACCAACTCATACAATTTTCTTTAAAAAAAGGAAACGTATTGGCTTGTATGATTGGGAAGTCGAAAAGTAACACTTCAAGCACAGCTGGATTAAGGATCTCAAACTATTCACCAGGGCTCATTCCCACTTTCTCTTTCTCTCTCCCTCCATCTATTTATCTATCTATCTGTCTATCTATCTATCTATCATCTATCTGTTTACACCTCTTTTTCTCTGCCTCTCTCAGATATACTTCTTTCTGTCTTTTGTTTGTTTTATTTTGTTTAAGTTAACCTCATTCTCTCTTGCCATAGAGGGACCCAGTTCACATCACAGGAAAAATGGTCACGGACAGACCAACCCTACATCCATACGGTTCACAATCCATCCATGTAATTTATGCAAGGACCATGATTGGCCCTATTTAGAGTGTATGCCCACAGTTTTGATAAGTATTTGTGGTCAGGTTATCACAATTAACCCAATCTGGGTATGTGTACATGCTGAAATGATATTTACACTAAAAATACAGAGGTCTGGAGAGAAAATGGTCCTCAGCCAAAAACCCAAGATACTGGGTAGAAAAGTACAATGTTCCATCACTCTGACAGACTTGTCTTCTCTGCTTGAGGGCATTCCCAGATATTCATGGGCTCAGAAAATATACTATCCATTTATCTTTTTTGAAAAGAGTACTTGAAGAATTTCACCAAACCAAAAAAAAGAACCAAAATAACTATATTAAGAAATGTCCAGATACTAAAAAATACTGGTGTACTTCCTTTCCTTTGTCTTGACCTTAAATTTGAAAATCAAGTTTTATTTGTGTTTTCAGGTAGATCTTGCCATCCTGGGGTGATACTTGCCCCCAAACTCTTTTTCAACATTACTTCTCTTTTGGCTCTTTCTCCAATTCCAGAAATCCAACTCTCAAGTCACATTCTTTATTTTTTTTTGTTTGTTTGTTTTTTTGTGTGTGTGTGTGTGTTTTTTTTTTTTTTTTTTTTTTGAGACAGAGTCTCGCTCTGTCACCCAGGCTGGAGTGCAGTGGCGCGATCTCGGCTCACTGCAAGCTCCGCCTCCCGGGTTCACGCCATTCTCCTGCCTCAGCCTCTCCGAGTAGCTGGGACTACAGGCACCTGCCAACATGCCCGGCTAATTTTTTTTTTGTATTTTTAGTAGAGATGGGGTTTCACCATGTTAGCCAGGATGGTCTCGATTTCCTGACCTCGTGATCCGCCCGCCTCGGCCTCCCAAAGTGCTGGGATTACAGGCTTGAGCCACCGCGCCCGGCCAGTCACATTCTTTATAACACATTTT
Source organism: Nomascus leucogenys (assembly GCF_006542625.1). Taxonomy (NCBI): domain Eukaryota; kingdom Metazoa; phylum Chordata; class Mammalia; order Primates; family Hylobatidae; genus Nomascus; species Nomascus leucogenys. Next base: position 47,182,109 of record NC_044399.1, read on the forward strand.
AGATAGCATCTCTATTAGATTTGACCAGTTAACTAGCATAATTGCTACACAGCTACTAGAATGGCTAAACTTCAAAATACTAACATCACCAAATGCCGATAAGGATGTGAAGCAACAGAAACTCTCATTCATTGCTGTTGGAAATGCAAAATGGTACAGCCACTTTGGGAGAGAGTTTGGCAGTTTCTTAGAAAACTAAACATAGTCTTACCATACCAGTCAACAACTGTACTCCTAGGTATTTACCCACATGAGTTGAAAACTTATCTCAACACAAAAACCTGCACATGAACATCTGTAGCAGCTTTATTAATAATTACCCAAACTTGGAAGCAACCAAGATGTCCTTCAATAGGTGAATGTGTAAATAAACTGTGGTACATCTGGACAATGGAATATTAGTCATCAAGAAAAAGAAATTAACTATCAAGCCACAAAAAGCTGGAAGAACCTTAAAAGCATATTGCCAAGTGAAAATAAAAACAGTCTGTAAATGGTACATACGTATGATTCTGACTATATAAATATTCTGGAAAAAGCAAAACTTAAAATCACAGTAAAAAAAAACACAATAGAAACATCAGTGTTTGCTAGAGGTTTGGGGTAGGGGAGGGTGTAGTAATAGGGGGAGCACAAGGGATTTTAAGGGCAGTGAAACTGTTCTGTATGATACTGTAATGGTGGATACATGACATCATGCATTTGTCAGGACCAGTAGAACTGTACAAAACAAAGAGTGAACCCTAATGTGAACTATAGACTTTAATAATAATGTATCAATATCAGCCCATCGATGGTAACAAATGTATCACACCAATGCAAGATGTTAATGATAGGGAAAACTGAGGACATGTATGGAACTGTGTACTTCTTGCTCACTTTTGCTGGAAACTTAAAACTGCTCTAAAAGCAAAGTCTAATAATTTAAAAGAAAAACAAAACCATGGTTGGTTAAAGCATCTTTGGGTGCCAGAAATAAGGAAGTGCCCCAAAACAAAATCTGGGTATGTCAAAAGGAGACAAGAGCCAATCTAAAAGAGCTCCCAGTGGTCAAAACTAGATGAACTTATGTAACAAAATATATAACTATAGTATTGGTTTATAGCATATATAACAAATAAATATCCATGAGTCCATACTGATATAAGTAAATAACAAAAGAAATAAATAAACAGAGGGAAGAGACAACTCTCCCTTACAGAATAATTCCAATGAATAAATATAGAAGGAATGAAGGAAATAGAAAAACACCATTTGAACACCAGTAATAACTGCTGCAGGCAAGTTCTACTGATAAATGCTAAAATTAGTGGGTGAAAGTTTGAAGAGGAACAGAATATTTGCATAGTCCCAAAATATTGTCCGTAAATTACTTACTATTTATGAAGGAAAAAAAAGTTACTATACAATGGAGAAGCATAGCAGATGCCACCTTAACTGGGTGGTCAAGGCTAACATCACCAGTAATAAAATATATTGAATCATGTACCCACTGATACGATGTATTGAGAATACATTGTATGATGTATTCATGAGAATACGATGCATAACCCCTGCAATATTTCTCTCTTAAATGCAAAATCTCAATCTTACCATGAGAAAACATCAGGTAAATCCAAATTGAGGGATATTCTACAAAATACCTGATCAGACTGTTCAAAAAGTATCAAGATCCTGGAAGACCAGGAAAGGCTGAGGAACCATCACACATTTGGAGAAAACTAAGTGCAATGAGAGATCCTGGATAGGTATTAGGCTCTGAATGTGTCCCCCAAAATTCATATGTTGAAACTGAATGGCCAATGTGATCGTATTAAGAGGTAAGGACTTTAAGAGGTAAATTGACAGGAATGGGGCCCTCATATAAGGGCTTCAGGGAATGGGTTCACCCTCTTCCACTATTCCACCATGTGAGGACACAAGCTTAGTCTCCTTTTGCCGTTTCTGTTCCTTCTGCCATGTGAGGACACCTAGATGTCACCATCAATGACAAACAGGCCCTCACCAGACACAGAACCTGCCAGAACCTTGATATTGGACTTCCCAGCCTCCAGAACTGTGAGAAATAAATTTCTGTTGTTTATAAATGACCTGGTCTCAGCTATTTTATTCTAGCAGCACAAACAGACAAAGACAATAGACTTTACACCAGGAAAAGGACATTAGTGGGAAAACGTAAAATTTGAATAAAGTCTGCAGTTTAGTTCATATTACTGTATCGATGTCAATTTTTGAGTTTTGATAATTGTATCATGGTTATGTAAGATGTTAACATTAGGGAAGTTGGATGAAAGGTATACGTAAACTCTCAGTACTGTTTTTGTTACACCTCTGTAAGTCTAAGCTTATTTCAAAATAAAAACTTAAAAACAATAGTTGGTCTTGTTCTGTGCTGACATTTGTTACCGGTGTCTAAACTGCCCATGGGACTGGGAAAATTAATAACTAGAAGTGTTTCCTTTCCCCAAAGATAGAGACATATAGAACAATATAACCATTTTCATTGATGAGAAATCTGAAGAAGAATTTCTGTATTTTATTTTATTTTTTTATTATTATTATTTTTTTTTTTGAAATGGAGTCACGCTCTGTCGCCCAGGCTGGAGTGCAGTGGTGCAATCTCGGCTCACTGCAAGCTCCGCCTCCCGGGTTCACACCATTCTCCTGCCTCAGCCTCCCGAGTAGCTGGGACTACAGGCGTCCACCACCATGCCTGGCTAATTTTTTTTTGTATTTTTAGTAGAGACGGGGTTTCACTGTGTTAGCCAGGATGGTCTCCATCTCCTGACCTCATGATCTGCCCGCCTCGGCCTCCCAAAGTGCTGGGATAACAGGCGTGAGCCACCGCGCCTGGCCAAATTTCTATATTTTATAAGTTAATACCAAACACCTCTAATATTTTGCATGTCATTTTCCATCTAAACCTCTGAGTATTTCAGTGCCAAATATTAGTACAGAAAATGTGGTGCCCAAAGTAGGTTTTGAAAGTCTAATAAAATAGTATATTATTATAAGATATGGGAAGTAGTGTCCAGTTGCCTGGGTTTGAATCACTACTGATCCCCTTAGCAGCCATGTGTTCGGAAAAGAAATCCATCCTTTATGTGCCTCAGTTCCTTCATCTGTAACATAGGAAACATGAGACCACCTGCCTCATGAGGTTGCCTGAGGACTACATGGGTTATTAAATACAAAGCCTCCAGAAAAGTGCCCACAGTCAGCACTAAATCAAAGTTAACTGTTATGATGGTGGTTGTTATATAAACTGCACAGGGAATGGCACTTGGTTTTGAAATCTAGCTGCCTTATATTTTTGTTTTTATACTTTCCCATACTTTTCAAATTTGCTTTAACCACTTTTATTATAAAAACAATAGGCTTCTAGAAAAGATCTATACCATACATTTGTAATTTTTGTAAAGAAAAATTCACATAGAGACATATAACTTTCCTCTCCAGACTCATTTCTCTCTCACAAATCTCACAATCTAGCCATAATTAATTTCTCTGTAGCCTTTCCCCATATCTCACTCTATGCATCTCTTCATCTGTATCGTTTGTAATATTCTTTATGATAAACCAGTAAAAGGAATGTTTCCCTGAGCTCTGTGAGCTGCTCTAGCAAATTAATCTAACCCAAGGAGGGAGCTGTGGGAACCCATATTTACAGCCATTCAGTGAGAAGCACAGGCAAAATAACTTGAGGCTTGTGATCGGCATCAGAAGTAGGACTCATTCTGGGTGCAGTGGCTCACGCCTGTAATCCCAACACTTTGGGAAGCCGAGGCGGGCAGATCACCTGAGGTTGGGAATTCGAGACCAGCCTGGCCAACATGGCAAAACCCCATCTCTATGAAAAATACAAAAACTAGCCAGACATGGTGGAGGGTGCCTGTAATCCCAGCTACTCAAGAGGCTGAGGCACGAGAATTGCTTGATCCTGGGAGACAGAAGTTGCAGTGAGCGGAGATCACGCCACTGCACTCCAGCCTGGGTGACAGAGGGAGACTCCGTCTCAAAAAAAAAAAAAAAAAAAAAGTTTGTAAGAATGTGGAATGTAGCACATAAGTTATTGATTAAAATAAGCATAGATCTGAGGTTTCATGTATTCCGTGTATGCATTACCCCTACCCCCTCCGCAGTTCCCTATCTCCAACTTCCTCTACCCTGAATTGAAATTTCTTACTCTAAACTCTCCTTTGTTTACCTCTAGGGATCTGTTCTGGCTGCTGTGGTCAAAACACAGAGGCAGGATTTCTAAATGATGGGGATAAATTGTGAAGAAAATAAAATAAAAAGAGAGGTGAGGTTAGAAAAAACAATGGAAGAGTTGATAGCAAACTAGCCCCTGCACAAACCAGGGAAGTAGTAGATGCTCTTTAATCACCTTAAGATTTAACCAGAGAAAGTGGAGGCATCTCCTCTATGCCTCTTGGTCAGTTGCATCTTCTCTCTTTCTTGTGGAGGTCACCCCAATGGAGGTCACCCCAAGAGCTAGGGTAATCAACCATTCCAGTTGGTTTGACACTGAGGTTTCCCAAAATATGGGATTTTCAGTACTAAACCCAGGACAGTCCCAAGCAACTGAGACAGTTGGTCGCCCAACCTGTGGTTTTTGTTTTGTTTTGTTTTTTTACATTGTATCTGAGATTCATGTTCACCTCAGGGCTCCTACCTTCTTCTTTCATTTACATAGCAATCAAGTATTCTTGACAGAAAAGACAGATCAACCGTCATCAACTTTAAGTACAGAAAAGAATGCTTATGAGAACTTCTTTGAGAAAAGACAAAGCCACATCTAAGCTGTAAATAAATCACGGCAGAAAGCTTTTGGAAACTAAACATTAATATTTGGGAAGTGAAGGGGTAGGTTGCCCCTCCACACCTGTGGGTGTTTCTCGTTAGGTGGAACAAGAGACTTGGAAAAGAAAAAGACACAAAGTATAGAGAAAGAAATAAGGGGCCCAGGGGACCAGTGTTCAGCATATGGAGGATCCCGCCGGCCTCTGAGTTCCCTTAGTATTTATTGGTCATTCTTGGATGTTTCTCGGAGAGGGAGATGTGGCAGGGTCATAGGATAATAGTGGAGAGAAGGTCAGCAGATAAACACGTGAACAAAGGTCTCTGCATCATAGACAAGCTAAAGAATTAAGTGCTGTGCTTTAGATATGCACACACCTAAACATCTCAATGCCTTAAAAAGCAGTATTGCTGCCCGCATGTCCCACCTCCAGCCCTAAGGCGGTTTTCCTCTATCTCAGTAGATGGAACATACAATCAGGTTTTATACCGAGACATTTCATTGCCTAGGGACCGGCAGGAGACAGATGCCTTCCTCTTATACTAATCCTTCTCAGCACAGACCCTTTACGGGTGTCAGGCTGGGGGATGGTCAGGTCTTTCCCTTCTCACGAGGCCATATTTCAGACTATCACATGGGGAGAAACCTTCAACAATACCTGGCTTTCCTAGGCAGAGGTCCCTGTGGCCTTCGGCAGTGTATTGTGTCCCTGGGTACTTGAGATTAGGGAGTGGTGATGACTCTCAAGGAGCATGCTGCCTTCAAGCATCTGTTTAACAAAGCACATCTTGCACAGCCCTTAATCCATTTAACCCTAAGTTGACACAGCACATGTTTCAGAGACCACAGGGTTGGGGGTAAGGTTATAGATTAACAGCATCTCAAGGCAGAAGAATTTTTCTTAGTACAGAACAAAATGGAGTCTCCTATGTCTACTTCTTTCTACACAGAAACAGTAACAGTCTGATCTCTCTTTCTTTTCCCCACAGGGAAGGATAAAAAATGAGGGCTAAATTAATATTATGGGCAAAAGACAGTGGGTTATTATTTTTTAAATAGAAAGATAAAGCCTTAAAGCTAATGGTTCTCGGGATCAAGACTCTTTAGTGCAACTGAAATAAAGTTGGCAATGCATGTGCAAAAGTATGTCAGAAAACTTGGATCAAAAAGAAAAACACATTATAGAAAAAGAAAAGGGAGAAATAAGGGAGGGGAAAATAATATTAGCATATTCTGTTAAACAAAATTAATATGCAATTATAAGTATTTAAGTATTCATGCTATGTAAATGCCCTTTGCAAATGAGATTATAGATTTGCTTGCAAATAGTAAGTGTGCTAAGTAAATGTAAAGGGCTATTATTTAAAAACACACACAACTAGAGAATGATATTGGCAACAGTCCCCAAAGAAATCTCAACCTTCCAGTAAGACACTGTCTATAAAGAAATGTACACTGCCCACAGCTTCCCTACAGCTAGCCAGGGGTTAGCAAACAAGAAACAAACATTTCTCTGGCTTGCGGGACAGCAACGTGGTGAGTTTCAGGAGGGACATTCAGGGGACAGAGTTTTCAGTCTTAGGATTGCGCCACAAGGTTTCTCTGAGGGAGCAGGGCCACCTTAAACACAGCCTTACCCTGAGTAAATGGCCTTTCAGCTCAAGTACTTGTCACTGTGGCACATCTGTGCTGCCACAGCCCACCTAACTCCCCTCCTACCCCTCACCCAAAGAGCTGACAAAGCACAAGGATTGCAAGGGAAGCTGAAGTCGCTGCGTGTTTAGATCAGTTCTGCAGGACACAGCAAAATTCAAAATGGATTGTGACCTGCTGATAATCTTTCACGGCTAACCAAGTGATCATTGATTAAAAATAGCTTTGAACATGTATCACACATCTATTTCAGGCCTCGTTTTATTTGGAATGCAAATACTGCTGGAAGCCAGAGCTACATGAGCAGCAGCTGGAAATCTACTCAGACATTCTAGCCAATTCACATCAAGCCTAGCTGGCAAAATTAATGCCATTCTGTGGTCTCAGTGAAGGACAGATTGTTAATTATGCCCCAATGCCCAGTGGCTTCTATTATGGACACATCTGGACTGAGAGGCTCATTTGAAAGCCCCAATTTCACTGCTTCCCAGAGTCTAAACCAAGTTGAAAAATTGATTTAGAATGAGGAGAGGGTGGCGCATGCAAACTGCCTCACACACAGAGTCCAGGTAGGCTCTAAGGAAAGTGTGTCCTAGTTTCAAAGGTTCTTTTGCGCCTCCAGTGCTCACATTTTCATCAGTGCTTCTTAGCAGTTGCTAAAATGCAGTGTTTGGACAGGTTTCTCAGTAAATGATATATAAAACACACACGCCATCCCTGCACCTCAGGGCTAAGAAGTTTGGTTTCTGCGGCGCCCTCAACCACCGCAGGCTGTGATATTTTCATCTCTTAAAGGAAGGCAGGCTGGGACCTTGTCTGTTTTGAACAAAAAGCCTTTCAAGGAATGTCTACGCCCTACATTAACAAACATAGCTGTTTGTTCTGAGGAAAACTTCCCTCCAATGATCACCGACTACTGTTTTGGCAGCGGGAATGGCCTAGTGGAGACTGCACTGTTGGAGGTGTCATCTTTGAGAAGTAAATTAAAACAGATTATCAGTCAAACCCAGGGTGCCCATTCAAATCCTACAGATCTCTAATTTTAGCAAACAAGCCATTTTCTATTGCACTTAGGCCTCAAATAACGCAGGGATCTAACCTCCTTAGGCTCTGCTCCAACTTTGCATGAGACCACCAGTGTCCAGTTAGGACAGAAGCAGCCTCCGACCAGGCAGCGGCCCCGAGGTGGGGACATGCGACCGGACGTCCCTACATGAGGTGTGTCAGATGTCCCTACATGAGGTGATGTCAGAAGCATTGGGAAGTTATGTTGCCTTACCCCTCCCTACCCTCCCTCAAACTGCCTGATGACTACCATTCATTTCAAATGTGTTCCTTTATGCTAAACCTTTCAAGGCCTCCTCCTTAATAAAGTGTAATTGCTCTTGGAGGGGGGTAATCATGCTTTATTAGTCATTTATAGCTGATAGTGGCTGAGTTTCCAAACTTTTTCTGACAGCAAGATTTACTGGAGGGAGTGAGAAGCAGCTGTCCCTAAAGGAAAGTAGCATGGTTAAGGGTACTGAAAATAAAGTCCACTGGAGACCTTGTTAATAATTTTGCCTGAAACCAGCCTTGCTTAGGCCACTCTGACTTGCATAAATGACTTGGTTGATGGATCAGCCTTATAGAAACCAGTCTTTGATAAGATTGAGGAAAATCAACCAACCAAGGAACTTGAAAATTATAGGGAGCAATATTTAAAACAGCTTCTGTGCTGCAAGGGCTGCCCAGCAATGTGCCAATTAATGCAGAGATCATGCATTTTCATCCCTGGGAAGCATTTTTTTTTTTTTGGAGACGGAGTCTCGCTCTGTCACCCGGGCTAGAGTGCAGTGGCGCGATCTTGGCTCACCACAACCTTCGCCTCTCGGGTTCAAGCAATTCGCCTACCTCAGCCTCCCGAGTAGCTGGGACTACAGGCGTGCACCACTACACCCAGCCAATTTCTGTATTTTTAGTAGAGATGGGGTTTCACCATGTTGGTTGGCCAGGATGGTCTCCATCCCTTGACCTCATGATCTGCCCACCTCAGCCTCCTGGGGAGCATTTAAACAGAGTTTGAATTCCCTTTCTGACAAAGATGCTAGAGTGGACATTTTTGCCCTAGGCAGGGGTTGCAACTAGATTGAGTTGGAGATCCATTCCAACCCTGAGGTTCTGTTAGTTTGCTTAGTTATCTCATGGACACCCATGATTCTGACCACAGGAGCTAAATTCAGTGTGGTACCATGATGGCCAAAGCAGGAACCCAGGCACCCACAACCCACAGGATCAGGAACTCTGGACCCCACAACTCCTTTGTACTGCTTTGAACCGCCTGGGGACCAAAGAAAAAACTCCAAACTCCTGTGGTCTAAACATAGACATTCTTCAGAGGCAAGGTCGCACTGTTTGTTCAGGACCCCTAGCTCTGAAAACAGCCTCATGCTGGGCTGCCCAAATTCCACAGGATAAATGGTAGTAGCTTAAGGAAGCACTTGTTACATTTTTTCTCCCACGAAACTAAATGCTGAGACTACAAATAATGCTTCCAACCCAAGCTAGAATGACAGGTTCAGGTCAGATTTGGAAGCCAGGCGGGATCCAGAATTGCTCAACACTAAGGTTAAGGATGGAGCCTGGGTTCAGAAACCTAATGGAAGAAGCGTGGAGACGTGGAAAGAGCAAGTGCTTTGAAACCAAACAGACTTGCATTCAAATTCCAGTTTTACTGCATGATCTTCAGAAACGTACTGAGGTTTTCTGAGCCTCAGTTTTCCCTCATAGGAAAAATGAAGATTTAAGGAATTGTGTAAAAATTAAATTAGATAGAATATTGGGGGGGGGGGGAGAAAAAGCTAGGCTCAGAGTGGGCATTCTATAAACGTGAATTATCTTGCTCCATACCCCCTTGGTGTGTGGTTCTTGCACCTGGTTGCAGGTAAGAATCAACTGGGGAATTTTTAACATCATTCTTATGCCTAAGCTTCCCTTTCCTGGAGATTCTGATGTAATTATCTATGATGAGATGCAGTCATTTGTACTTTAAAAAAATTTTTTTAATCTTCCCAAGATCGAGACCCACTGCCCGAGTATATCAGAATGAGTATTTTCCTTGGATTTGAAATTTTCTATTATGGTTTAAGCAAATATTTTACTTCTCTGAGCCTTCATTTCTTTATTAAAACGAGGAGTAATATTCTGATTTTTACAGGTTTATTTTGAATATTTGATGAGATATATTTTTTAAAGCTCCTAAAAGAATAACTGACAATTAGTAGGTGCTTAATAAATATTCATTTATCTCACTTTCTTTTCTTATAATTAGTCAGGGAACACCCAAGTGCCAAAATCTTAGTGATATAAATAAGGATAACAAACATGATATATCACCAGACAGCCTTGAAATTAAGATGATTACCAAATATCTCAGGCAAAACTGCCTTAGTAATCTTCTGCTGGAAGATGGAGTTAAATCCTAGGATAGGGATGGCAAATGTGTTGTACATTGTCCCAATCCTCCCTGCCATGCTCATGGCAGATACCACTAACCAATTGCAGCACTCTTCCCTATCATGCCCAGATGAGGCTTCAAAGTCCTTTCCCACACAGCTCTCCCAGGCTTCCACTCACAATCAGAGCTAGCACACGTATTGAGGCAAATTTTCCTTCCCCATCATAGGTCATGGGCCGCCTTACACCTGCAAATGAGGCTTATTTCAAAGATGCTTAAGTGGATTCCCTGGTGAGTAGGGAGTGTGTGACCAGAGACAAAGGCAGACCCCAGGGGTGCCCCCGTTCTGTGCAATCTCATCTATGCTAAGCCAAGAATCTGTGCTTCTGGTTAGTGTAGGGAATGCAGTGAGGGGAGTAAGTCAATGCCAAGCAAGAAATGAAAGAGCTGCCTGGTGCTCTCAAGGTGCGTCTACCATCCCCAATTTCCAGGAAGTGCCATCAGATTGTTTCCGAAAGCCAGATTATTTCTCTGATTTAAGGAACGTGAAACTAATGATTGCAGTGCTTCTCCCCAAAGGCAATAGGCAAAAGCTCTGATGAGAATGCCCCCATGAAGCTCCAGTTTATGCTGAAAACCTGACATTGGTGCCTGCAGGCTTGCAACAGCTGAGACCTTGTGAACACCAAGGTCAGAGGACTGGGGCGGGTGGCTGGGATCCTTGCCCACTCTGCCCATCAAATGACAGCCAACACTTGTGCAAATGGAGACTTCTGCTAAAACTCCTTATTGTTAATTAACCCCTTTGCAGGCCGTAAGCATGTTCACTTGATAGAGTGTAGCATTAGCTCCTGCTGGGCAGAGTTGTGATGGGGTTGAGGTGATTGCACAGCAGGAACAGGTTATAATTCTGATAATCTTTTTAAAAAGCCTTTTTACTGGGGACCTTAAATAAAATTGTAACTCGCTACACTTGATCTTTCCCATTTTTTTTGTTGTTTTTTTTTAAAAGACTGAGTGCTTTTCTTTGTAAAAAAAATTCAAGAATGAGAGCTGGGAAATAGAACTACTGCAAATGGAAATGAAGAGTTGGGTTTGTTCAATTTTTTGTTTGTTTGACCACTGAAACCTGCTACATTGTCCCTTCATTTTCCTTCCCAGTGTGGAAAAGTCAGCACAGTAGCTGAGATCACAAGGAGGTGAGGGGGTTAGAGAGCTGTAAAGAGGCATGGACAGGCAGCCCAAAAACCAAGGATGCAGGGCAGGAGCCAGTGAGACCTAGGTCAGGAAGGAGATAAGATGTGGAGGTGGTGGGCAGAAGAGACAGCAATGTAGTTGGGAGATTGAGTAAATAAGTAACTATACTGAAGATAATAGGAGCCAAACCCTCATTACTAAAGTAGATGTTTATAAACACCAAAAGGGGAAATCTAGAAAATAATCCTGAGGGGTTGGATTGAAATAGGGGTATTAGCATGGACTTATGCTTTTATTATATGTATACATAACATAGAGATTGATACCAAAACCATATAGACATATAAATACACACATATGTAGCTAAACAGACATGAAAAATGTGTATTTTTCCTAGCTCTGTCCACTGAATGGGCCTAAAGCAATGATACCCCAGTAGCAATTAACATACTGATTAACCAGATCTTGGCTTCTAAATAGTATCCTTTATTAAAAGAAAGCAAGGATCCTTAGAAAAATGTCTGATTCCAGGGCTGAAACAGGTAATATACAAGTTGCACTTGGAACATCTTCTTATGCCAGAAAATAAGGAAATGCTCAATGAACAATGGGGATATGTCAAAAGGACACAAAAACCAGCTTGAAAGGGTCAAATTTGCAGTAGTTTAAGTGTAGAAAATAATATGCTATTTCTTGTAGTAAAATACTAACTCATAAAAATAGAACCAATGATGGAAATAGACACTCATCATGTGGAAACTTACATAAAGGCAGTTGATTCAGTCAATGGATGCTAAGACCAGAGTTGGAAGTTTGATAAGGAACAGGATATTGACTAATTTCAGAAATGAAAATATGTTCCCACAAAACACAAATAAATTGCAAAAGGCAAAATGTTGAATTTAAGGAGGAGGGAGCCGGCAGACAATGTGATCGAGCAATTGAGGTTAGCATCACCAGTGGTGATGGAAGAGATGACATGTGCCACTGGGTGTGAGGCACTGAGAAAAACAAAGCAGCATTTCTGTAGAATTACTGCCCAGAATGTATAACCTCACTAAAACCACGATGAAACATCTGGTGGACCCGGTTTGGAGGTCATTCTACTGAATGAAGGACCCGTACACTTTAAAGCTGTCAAGCACATGGAAGACAGGGATAGACACAGAAGCTGTAGCAGTTTGAAGGAATCCGAAGAAACATGACAATTACATGAAACACAGGCTCATGGATAATATCCTGGAACACAAAGAAAAAGCAGAGATTTCGGGGCTCATTGGCAAATGGGGTCTGTGGACTGGACAGTATTATACCACTGTTGATAACCTGATATGAAGGATCATATGCTGATTCTGTAGGAAAACGTCTTTATTTGGGGAAAATGCATACTAGAACGGGAGGGTGGTGATATCGCATCTTTTTTCACCTTCATCTCTAAAGGTTCAGAAAAACACTAATGCAGGTATAAGTAGAGAGAGAATGGGCAATGGAGCAAATGCAATAAAACATTACAATCGGAGAATCTGGTGAAGGGAGTACAGGAGTTCTTGATATTATTCTGGAAACTTTGAAATTACTTCAAAATAAATGAAACAATAATATATATATTACATAATACACACATATACACACCTACACATATTCAGGGATCTGCAAATTAAAACTGCAATGAGATAACACTATACAACCACAAAAATGGCTAAAATTTTAAAAGATTGACAGCACCAAATGTTGGAGAGGATGTAGAGAAACTGGCTTCCCATGCACTGTTAGTAGGAGTGTAAAATGTTACAACCACTTTGGGAAGAAATCTGACAGCTTCTTACAAAACTAAAAGTATACCCTATGACCCAGCAATTCCATTCCTAGGTATTTTGCCAAGAGAAATGAAAATGTACGTCCACAAAAATACTTGTACAAGAATATTCAGAAGTTTTATTCATAATAAGCAAAAATCAGAACAAGCCCATGTATCCATCAAAATAGGAAAATAGACTACGCTATGTTTATACAATCTAATACTACTCAGTAATAAGAAGGAGCAAGGTACTAATACGATCAATAATATGGGTGAACGACAAAAACATTATGCTGGGTGGAATAAAGCTTATACAAAAGACATATTGTATCATTCCATTTATATGATGTTCCAGAGCAGGTATATATGGTGAGGGGGACATCAGAACAATTGTTACCTGGGGGGATTGGTGTGGAGAGGCAGGGAGTACCCCAGGGGAGGAGCATGAGGATACTCTCAGGTATGGTAATGTCCTTTCTTGATAGAGGTTTGAGTTACACAATGTAGACATTACTCAAAACTCATCAAATGGTCCACTTAAGATGTGTGCATTTCCTTGTGTGTAAATTTTACTTCAAAAGGAAAGAAAAAGAATCAACAATCTTAAACTAGGGTTATTGATGCACATACTAAAGTATTGAGGGGGGAAGTGTACCGATGTCAGCAACTTGCTTTGAAATGCATCCTAAAGATGAATTGGATCAATGGAGGCACAGGGAGATAAATAGATAAGCAACAAAACTACTATAGTAAAATGTTAACTGTAGAATCCAGCTGATAGAGACACGAGTATTCTCTGTAAATTTCTTTTATCTTTTCTGTGTGTTTGAAAATTCCCATAATAAAGTGTTGGGAAAAAAAATACAGTAAGAAAAAACTTTTCTGTGGACTAGAAGGCAGAACCACTAAAGTGAAAACAGCATAATGCAGAGTAGTTGGTACAAGTGAAAGGCCTGGACAAAGTGCAATGGACAATTTCTCCCAAGTGCGTGTCCTAACAGAAATGAGATGTAGGGACATCTGTGGGTCATTTCTTCCACCAACCCTAACATTAGAGTCACTCAGAATGACTACTCTTCTGACCATTGATTGATAGAATACTCTACACCACCAAATTGACCTAACCATTTTTACTTTGTCTTCTTCTGAAAGTGCTACCAGTTAACTAAATTGCACAAAAACAGCTTGTTTGAGGTAACAGAATGCTTTTTTTTTTTTTTTTTTTTGAGGTGGATTCTCGCTTTGTCGCCCAGGCTGGAGTGCAATGGCGCTATCTCGGCTCACTGCAACCTCCGCCTCCCTGGTTCACGCCATTCTCCTGCCTCAGCCTCCCGAGTAGCTGGGACTACAGGTGCCCACCACCACACCCAGCTAATTTTTTTTTGTATTTTTAGTTGAGACGGGGTTTCACCGTATTAGCCAGGATGGTCTCAATCTCCTGACCTCGTGATCCACCTGCCTCCGCCTCCCAAAGTGCTGGGATTACAGGCATGAGCCACTGCCTCCGGCCCAGAATGTTCTTTCATTTTTATACTAGATCAGTTGTTACCTACTGGGGAGTGTGCATCAGAATCAAGTGCATTCCTTTTTCGTATATTATAATGGTAATGCATAATATATTATACATAATGTTCTGCTACTTGCTTTTTGCTTATTATATCCTTGGACATCTTCCCATGTCAATAATATAAATTATGTCATTTGTAAAATGGAAATATGATGGTAATAAAAACTAACTTAGTTAATACTTATAAATAAGGTAGAACAATGTCTACCTTACATAACATAATAATTGCTTAACTAAGATTAGCTATTGTTATGTCATTGGAAAACTGTTCCATAATTTGAATGATCTATTGATGGGCATGTAGACTGCTTTCAGTTTTCCCCTACTGCAAATAATATGGAATTGAACAACTTTATATGTAGGCTTGATATGTATAATGTTACTAGAATACATTTTTAGAAGTGGAAATACTGGATTATAGAGAACATACCTGTACCCATCATGTATTTCAGCCAAAGCCCATCCTTCTATACCTGCTTTGTGACCCTCGGGTGGGAATCAGTAAACTGCCTTTTCCAGACTGCCTTGCCAACTGGCTCTGGATTTCTCCAAGGAAGATATTGCCAAATCAAGCTCAAAAATGGCTGTATCAATTTGTACTCCCACCAACAATATATGAAAAGGCTTCTTTCCCAAACTGTGGAGTTAAAAAAAAAAAAAGTGTGGGACCCCATTACAAGCCTACTGAGAACTGGGGGGGACCTGGACACAATGTATTTTCCAAAAGCACTATAAGTGATCCCAAAGCACAGCCAGGTAAGAACCATTGTTCTAGATCTTTGATTCTCAAAGTGTGGTCCCCAGATGGGCAGTGTCAGCCCTGGGAGTTTGTTAGAAATGCATCATCTCAGAAGCTATATTTTAACAGGAGCCCCAGGAGATTCAAATGCACACTGAAGTTTGAGAAACACTGCTCTAGAAAGGATACAGCAACAGGCCTAGATTTTGTGGGGCCTAAAGCTTACATAATCTGGGGAGTCCTTTTTACCGAAAAATATGCAAAATTACAAAGATGGAGTATGAATTTAATATTTACTTACAATGAAGTAATAAATCCTGATTAAATACAAAATTTTAAAAGCCAAAAATTACCATAAACATCACAAAATTCTGGAGGAAAAAAGGAAAAAACGCATTTACTCATGAGCTGCCTAACACACTTCTGTATTTTCGTAAATTTTTATCTATCTCTTTGCATGATAAAAAAAATTTCTATGATCTTTCTATAGAGAGATGAGAATTAATTCAGTCAGCTAGAAATTTGTGTTTTATTCTTGGTAATTTGGAAAAGCTTTTTTTTTTTCAACTTTCAACTCATTATAATACCATGTAAAATTTTTTAGAATTTGGTCCAGTTAGGATAAGCTCCATCCAATGTCTTTCATGGGAGCTGTAAGAGTCATGGCATTTCATGGTTCTCATCTACTGGCTCATTTTAAATGCCCTTGGAATCAAGGACACTCAGACATTCTTGTGCAGAGGATTACTTTCATGTTTCTTCCCCTCTTCTGTTCTGTGCCCCAGAGTGTCCCAATTCACATAAATTTCTTTACCTCTTCTGTTATTGTTTTATCTACATTTTCTTTGCTCTTGTGATTCTGAGTTTTTGTTTGTTTTTTATTTGTTTTTTGTCTTTATGAGTGTGACCATCAGAGTTTTTATCTTCTCTTATGATAAAAGAGAGTTCTCAACATTTTGAAGTCTCTGCTAGTTCCTAAAAGTTCCTTCTTTTCGTTAGGTCTTCAGTTTCCAGTAGGTTCCAGCCTTCCCTTCACATTTGAGTTTTACAGTATGATCAACCACTCTGAAAATAAAAACAAAATTCATCTGAAATTAAGGCACAAATAAGAACAAGCAAGACACATTTTAGGCTGGGCACGGTGGCTCACACCTATAATCTCAGCACTTTGGAAGGCTGAGGCAGGTGGATCATGGGGTCAGGAGTTTGAGACTAGCCTGGCCAACATGGTGAAACCCCGTCTCTATGAAAACTACAAAGCCAGGCATGGTGGCAGGCACCTGTAATCCCAGCTACACAGGAGGCTGAGGCAGGAGAATCGCTTGAACCCGAGCGGCAGAGATTGCAGTAAGCCGAGATCACACCACTGCATTCTAGCCTGGGTGACAGAGTGAGACTTTGTCTCAAAAACAAAAAAAAAGAAAAGAAAAAAGACACATTTTAAAATTGTAAATATAATATATTGTATTTAAATATAATACAAATATACTGAGCTACATAATAGTAGGATCAAATTACCCTTATACTGCATCTATTGCTGCCATACTGATGAACATAGGAGTTCTGTCGCTAGAACCCTTGTTTCTTCGGGACTTTCTGTTTCATTGTGTCAAAATTGCATGCCATTTCATCTAAAACTACCAGAATTTGTCAAGAGAAGATGCATCAAATATACTAAGACATTTTGAGATACATAAAACCTGAAACAGCACACACAGACTGACCATCATATTATTAAAGATTTTTGTCCTTACAAACACAAGAATTCTGGTGGATTCTATTCTGAGCAATTACCACCAAAAAATTAAGAGTGTATTTATAATTGTGTATGTTGCATTACTACATATATTCCTGACAGAAGAATATTTCCTTGTTTAGTCATCATTGTGAACTGAATCATCCATTTACCAATTTTATATGTCTGATGATTGGAAGAATTTTCCACAGATTTGCTTCTGGCTCTATCCATTTCAAATCTTGTTTCTCTTCCACTCCCCACACGCTCCTAGTGCCAGGTATTGTAGGACAAGTACCTACTCCCATAATACCCTGCACCTTCATGCCACAGTGCTGGGGGAGACTGCACAGTGGGCAGTAGAAATATTCCAGGAAGCCATACCAATACTAGGATGGCTAGCAACAGTGTAACTGTATACAGAGTAGCTATAAACTACAAAAGATATACCCACCAACCCCAAATCAACACATCCCCAACTCAGTTTGCCTTCCAAAATCAGCATAGCCCCAACTCCATTCCAAAAATGCCTGATGTCACTTTCAGGCCTATCTGCACCTGAAGGTTTGTGATGAGGAGGAGGGAGTGGAAAGAGACAGCTGTCTTAACCAATTTCAGTAAAAATATCTTACTTTTGAAACTTTGCAAAAATATATGACCATGTAAAAGACATTGAAAGGGCCTCTCTCGGGGCTTTTGGAAGGAGCTGAGCAAGTAAAGAGCCCTGAAGCTTCAGCTTCATTAAATTCACAGTAAATCTGTCTCTGCAGACGAGCAGGTGGAATCAAAGTGATGGGGCAGAGAAACACCTTCAGAGATCACATAGTACAACACTCGATATAAAGATGGGGAAACCTGAGGCCCTCAGAGGTTATGGGACTTCCTTGGGATCACACACGGGTTAGTAACAAAATTAGGACTAAAATCTTGACTCCAAGTCCAGTGTTCCTTCACTGGAGTGCTTCCAGCTTTGTGGTTTTCCCCTTAAGGTCCTTAGACTTTCAGAGCTGAATTTATGCCCAATGTATATCGAAGGAAATAAAATGTTAGAAGAGCTGTCACTCCAGATTTCATTTAGGCAAAGTACCAAATAAATACTTTTTATCCCTGTGATCAGTCTCACAGCCTCTCACAAAGTACTTGCCAACAGAGATATTTTGCTGATCTGATGAATTTTACATAACAAGCAAAAAAAATCCCTCCCATAAATCATAATGCATATGTTGATGAGATGTTGTTTGATACCAAAAAGGCATTCTCTACCCCAAAGAAGGAAGGATTACTGCGTGCTAATACTAAATGCTAATGTTAGCCTATTACAAGTGTTTCATGCTGTGGCACTATTCTGATTTGTGCTTTGAGATAAAGATTTAATATCCCGCTCTTAAATTACAGTATCTATTTGCTTTTTATGAGCCGCAGTATGTTCCTACACTAATATTTCAATTCAATCATTTCCACCCTGAAGATTTATTTTGTCTGACAATTCACACACACGACCTAATTAAAACAACTTAAATATGAGATATCTGGACCATATTTTGAGGTCTTCATTTATGCAACAATCACTTATTGAATGCTCCTGCTGTGCCAGGGTCTGTGATAGAGGAAAATGAGAAGCCTGAGACATTGAAGAGGGGATGCAAAGATGAATGAGACAAGC
This sequence comes from Nomascus leucogenys, assembly GCF_006542625.1. Taxonomy (NCBI): domain Eukaryota; kingdom Metazoa; phylum Chordata; class Mammalia; order Primates; family Hylobatidae; genus Nomascus; species Nomascus leucogenys. Next base: position 47,200,698 of record NC_044399.1, read on the forward strand.
TGTTTGCCCTCAGGGAGCTCTTAGACCCATGGGAGAAATAGATACCTGGCCCAGTCATCACCATGCAAGATGGTGGAGTCTGAGTACACAGAAGAGGGGGACAGGAATTCTGCCCGGGAGAGAGGAATTCAACAAGTCTTTGGATAGCTGACACTTGAATTAATACTCAAAAGAAAATGTTTGGCTGGGCGCAGTGGCTCACGCCTATAACTCCCAACACTTTGGGAAGCCGAGGTGGGTGGATCACCTGAGGTCGGGAGTTCGAGACCAGCCTGACCAGCATGGAGAAACCCTATCTTTACTAAAAATACAAAACTTAGCCAGGCGTGGTGGCACATGCCTGTAATCCCAGCTACTCGGGAGGCTGAGGTAGGAGGATCACTTGAACCCAGGAGGCGGAGTTTGCAGTGAGCCAAGATCACGCTATTGCACTCCAGCCTGGGCAACAAGAGCGAAACTCCGTCTCAAAAAAAAAAAAAAGAAAGAAAAGAAAATGTTTGCCAGAAAGACAAGAGTTAGGGCATTAGAAACAAAAGGACCAGCATGAACAAAGTCTTGGAGATATGAAGGAGAATATTTGGGTGATCACTAAAAGGTTATTTGGGAATACGTAGTGTGCTCAGGAGCTGGGAGTCTGGGAGTGGGAGAAAAGTGGCAATGCGGGAAATGTCATATCAGCCTGGGAATGCTTTTCTGCCGTGCTATGGGGTCTGGACTTGCTTCTGCAGGAAAGGGTAAGCTTTTAGGCAGTGTTGTGTCATAATCAGTTCTGCATTTAGGAAAGCCAAGTACAGGAGGCATGGAGTTACAATGCTGCATATAGCAAAGGTCCAGGCAAGAAATAAGGGCCTGAGCTATGAAAATCCCAGTAACTATGATCATAGCATCTGCTGGCAAAAGATCTCCAGCAGTATCTTCTGATAAGCATTCATTGTTAAACTCTGTAACTGGAAATGCTGCATAACAAGACTAAGGCTCTCCCCATCGTTTTTCTTACAGCAAGCAGTTATTTACAACATAAAGTTCCAAGATCATTCCTAAAAGTAAGTAAGACGTCATCCCAAGATGACCTATAGTTGATCCCGTCCTCCTACTCTAGTCATTCTAATGATTTCACATGCCACCTACTTTTTCTTTTCTTTTTTTACAATCAGTGAGGCTGAATCAAGATGGGCCAATGAGTCTGACTTGTAGAGAAAGCACTAATGTAAGAGGCTTGGGACCTAAGTATCAAAGCTCCTTCCTTCTAGGTCAAACAGGAAAACACAGAAATCCACCAGCCCAGTGGGAACCAAAAGTCAGTTTATTACTAGGCCAGCAAACATCCTATAAGCCTCCAAATTCAGCGTTCACTGGTATAAGCTGGATTACAGAATAAAAGATTAAACATTAGGACAAATGGGGCCTCTGCTCCCATTCCAAATCTCTACCTTGGGACCTAAGAGTTCTGGAATGCCCACGATCAATGGGCCTGCGGAGCTAACTGCAAATCCATTCACTTCGCCATTGGAATGAATGAGGGCCGCAGGCGCAGGACAAAGGGAGAAGTTCCCACCTCTTTCCCGTGGGTAGCCATGTTCTGGGGGCTTTCTCAAGGCAGAGGGAGGGGAAAAAGAGCACCAGGTTCCTGTGTCCAGGCAGTAAAGCCCAATGGGGAAGCCAAGTGCTTTGCCTTAGACACAGTTCTCCCTGTCAGTCAAATGTGGCCAAGGAATGTTATAAATTCTGGCCAACCAGATTAGTCAGCTCCTTTCTATCAGGACATGCCAGTGAGAAGATGGAGACAGGCAGAAATGCCCTCCCCAGCACTTCCATTGTCTGTGGGGCAGACATGTTTGGTGGAAGGCAGGGGTTGCCAGAAAAAATACAGAATGATCAGTTAAATTTGGATCTCACATAAACAACAAATCATCTTGTAGTGTAAGCATATCCCTAATATTGCATGGGATATACTTACACTAAAAAAATTACTGTTTTCCTCAAATCCCATTAAACCGGTCATCTTATACTTTCATTTGATAAATCTGACAACTCTAATGAAAGAATCTTCCCCTGTGGCATAGTCACTTCCTCACATGGGAATTGCAATCTCAGAATTCTAGAAATGGAGGAGAACATTAAAATCACCTAGTCCATCAGCTTAAATTTATCCCTGATGAGAATGAGGAGACCAAAGAATTGCAATAACTGCCCCAAAGTCACACTGCTAATTAATGGCAGACCAAGGAATATAATATATTTCCCAGACCGAGCACAGTGGCTCATGTCTGTAATCCCAGCACTTTGGGAGGCTGAGGTGGAAGGATTGCTTGAGGCCAGAAATTCAAGACCAGCTTGAGCAACATAGGGATACCCCTGGCACCACCATCTCTATTAAAAAAAAAAAATTAGCTGGGTACAGTGGCACATACCTATAATCCTAGATACTCAGGAGAATGAGGTGGGAGGATGAGTTGAACCCAGTAGTTCCAGGCTGCAGTGAGCTATGATTGTGCCATTGCACTCCAGCCTGGGCAACAGAGCAAGACCCTGTCTCTATTTAAAAATATATATATATATATTTCCATTTGTGGTATTCCTTCCCCTCTATCACACTAAGCTCCTTTTGTCCCTTGGCTCAGTAACTCTGGAATTACTTGAAAAATTTCCTAAGGGCAAAATGAATGATTTTTTTTAAATATCTCCTCCCAGTTCTGCACACAATGCTTTATGAGCCCTGGCAGAGCAAATGATGCTGTGGAGCGGCCAGCCATGTGGCTAAATCACCTGGGTGATGGCCACCACTCTCTACTTGCACCCTCTGTGTTCTGTGCCTGTGAACCTGGGCTTTGGGGTTGCTAGGGGCTAGCACAGCTTTTAGCCAGGTGTGAAAATTGTCCTAGCCCCTCTGAGAGGCCATGAAGTACGACTCTCTGAAGAAAACACAGCCTTTTGGAAGGGTCCTCTCTACTGAGGTAATGGGTTCAAGGAAAACACAGCTGAGACCTGGGAGCTTGTGTGAAAGGCAGTCTCATCTCATCAGAAATTTCAGCTTCCCTCACAGCAAACCTTGACCAGAGCTGCCAACAAAGAACCAGCTGGGCTTTTAAGATTCCTTTCTCTCCTTCCCCTTGTCTCCCTCTGGTGGACAAGCAGACAAGCAGTTAGTACAATGGACTTGAGGTGGTGAGGCGTTCTCCAGGGCCACACAGACTGATAGACTGAGGTCTTCACACAGGCATTTGTCTGGCCAGCTCTTGACAGACTTGTGAGATAGAGTGATCTTCACAGCTCTCTGCCACTTCTCACAACTCAGGCCACTTTATCTTCTTGGTCTCCAGGACTCTGATAATCCTCCCTCCACCCTAGTCTCTTCCCACCTCCTTCCCCATGGCCCCAACCTCCTTCCACTGTAACCCAGCCACGACTTAGCTTCCTGGAGTCCCAGTGCCCTGGGCAAGTAACTTCTTACTCTTCCAGAGAACAAGTTGCATCATTCCAATTAGAAGAGACTGCAAGGTCTTCTTTCTTTTCTTTCTTTTCTTTCTTTCTTTCTTTCTTTTTTTAGACAGTCTTGCCCTGTCACCCAGGCTGGAGTGCGATGGCGCGATCTCGCCTCACTGTAACCTCTGTCTCCCAGGTTCAACTGATTCTCCTGCCTCAGCCTCCAGAGTAGCAGGGATTACAGGTGTGCACCACCACACCCAGCTAGTTTTTGTAGTTTTAGTAGAGATGGGGTTTTGCCATGTTGACCAGGCTGGTCTCAAACTCCTGACCTCAAGTGATCCACCTGCCTCACCCTCCCAAAGCGCTGGGATTACAGGCATGAGCCACCACGCCCAGCCAATTGCACAGTCTAAGCATGAAGCGAAGCTACTTACTGATGATCATTATTTAGTGCTTAGTAAGTATAAGGTTCTTTTGCTAAGAGTTTGATACATGTTTTCTTACTTACATTCATAATTTTCATAGCAAACCACTGAGGCAGATACCATTTTACAGAAGAAGAAACTGAGGCCTGGGAACATTAAATATCTCAGGCAAGCTTTTACTATAAGGGCTGGGACTGGGATTCAGACTCAGAAAATCTGGATCTAAATTCTAGAAATCCCTGTCCAATGGGACTTTACAGTGATGGAAATGTGGCCACTAGCCGCAAGTAGCTACTGCACATTTGAAATGTGACTGCAACAGAGGAACTGATTTTTAAATTTTATTTAATTTTTATTAAATTTAATTTAAATAGCCACAAATGACTAGTAGCTACTCTATTGAATAGCATGGTCTAAATATAGGCTTTGGCCAGGTGCGGTGGCTCACACCTGTAATCTCAGCACTTTGGGAGGCCAAGGCAGGAGGATCACCTGAGGTCAGGAGTTCAAGACCAGCCTGGCCAACATGGTGAAACCCTGCCTCTACTAAAAATACAAAAATTAGCTGGGCTTAGTGGTGGGTACCTGTAGTCCCAGCTACTCAGGAGGCTGAGGTAGGAGAATCACTTGAACCCGGGAGGCAGAGGTTGTAGTGAGCCGAGATTGCACCATTGCACTTTAGCCTGAGTGACAGAGTAAGACTCTTATCTCAAAAAATAAAACAAAATAAATAAATAAATAAATAAATAAAATATAGCCTTTGTGTTATCCTAGTCACTTACTCTCCCCCTGTTCCTTCCCTCACAAACACACACACTCACATGCACTTCCTGAGTAGGTAAGGGAAATATTTTGTTCACATCATTCCCTTGGCCCTCGCTCCACATAGATTTAAGGTAGACTCTGACTGGAAAATTGAGAGTTGACTTATGTCTTGTTTGATGCAATAGGCAAGGGAAAGGGAATCAATGATATAAAAGATATGGGCTCTTATCCTTGCTCTGCTAGTGACAAGTCACATAATTTCTCTGGATCTCCGTTTCTGCCTCCGAACAAGGACAGAGCTGTACTCCATGATCTCAGATATCACTTTCCAACTTTAATATTCTGTAGTTGGAAAATGCCCATAGAACCCCTTTCCAGCTCACGTTGGAAACAAGACCTACAGGTGATAAGTCTGGCACCAACAGTGATTACCTGGACGAACAGTCAGCAAGCATGCTTGATTGTACACATCCAACACCCCATAATATATAGGGTTCTTTTTTTAGAACCCTAATCAGAGATTCATTTGCATAATTAACATCTTTAGGAATAATTGCAAGTGACACATCTGTTCACCATCTCCCCCTCCTTGGCAAACTATGTGTTATAAACACAGTTCCTTTAGCTCTGTAAACACTTGGTGCCTGTCCTTTGCTTTAGTCACTTTCCACCTTGGAGTGATGATGACCTTGTGTGACTTATCCCTGTGCAGTCCAATCCCTGTCAATGTTGCTCCAATTAGATCAGGACCCACTTACAACTATCTGCTTTGACTGGCCACAGGGCATGAGTTCTTAATCTAGGCTCAGCTCTCTAAACTAAGCATTCAGAGTATTCATGAAATTTTGGGTGACTATACTTGTCATGTGTGTTCTGGGGAGCAGGTTTATGGCTTCCAGGAGTTTCAGTGGGTGTCCATTACCCAAAAAAATGGTTAAGAACCACATACTATATGATACTATTCACATGAAAGTCCTGAATAGGGAAATACATGGAGACAGAAAGTAGATTAATGGCTACTAAAAACTAGGGAGATCACGGATGGGAGAGTGGGGAGGGGGGTGATAGCTAAAGAATATGGGATTTCTTCTTGAGACAATGAAAATGTTCTAAATTTGACTGTGGTAGTGGTTACACATATCTGTGAATATTTTTTTAAAACCATTGAATTGTGCACTTTTAAATAGTGAATTTCATGGTATGTGAATTATATCTCACTAAAACCACTTTAAAAAAAACTTTAAAACCCCTGCTCAGAAAAAAGGGCCATGGTTTGCAGGTACCTACAGACAGTAAGGCTGCATCCTCTCTGTTCCCAGAAAGCCTTGAGTGGTACCAAACCTAGTCCTTTTTTAGAAATAAGACCAGATTTACATGAGTCTTCCCATGGGGAGAAGGCTCTCTAAGTCAGTGTGTCTCAAATTTTAATGAGCAGATGAGTTATTTGGTGATCTTATTAAAATGCAGTGGGCCCAAGATTCTCCTGGTGACCCAATGAACACACTGTGAGTAACAGAGCACTAGACCAAAAGTATATTCGCATCCTCTTGCTTCCCCTGGATCTGTATGCCATCCAGATACTTACGACAACACAAAATTTCCTGAGATTCTTAGCCCTGGGCACCCTTTAGTCTGGACCAGGGCTTCCTCTCCAACTAACTTTCCTGTTATCCTGCTGCTGAATAGCACGGAAACCTCAACGGCCCCCTTTCTCTTTCTCCCTTAAAATCTAAGCCAGAGACAGGTGCACTCAGCTCATATGTTTTATTTCCCCTCAGCTCTACACTGGCCCAGCTTAGCCAGAACAAGGTTGCCTCCCCAGCAGGCACATCTAGCTCAAGTGTAGCTTACATAAAATAAGTTATTCCATCCATGTGTCCTAAAGGCACAATTTCCTTATTCATCCCCTACAGGTTTCATATCTGCAGTAATGAATAAGGATGCATGAGACCTTGATGCTTATTTTGAACCAAAGGGGTGTTCATCCAAAAGGAAAAGACTGTGGGTGGTCTACATGAAACAAGTTGTCTCAAGTAAGAAAAAGAACCCCTTCACTAGCCTTATTTAATTTGAACAACCATCAGAGATGCTATAGCTGGGATTGAGTGGCCACAGTATTTTGCAACAACTCCCATCAAGAGGTGGAGTCTATTTCTCCATCTCGACTCCAGGCCAGGCTTCTGACTTGTTTTGACCAACTGATTGTGACAAGAATGTGGTTGTATGAGTTCCAGAAGCCTTGCAGCTTCCGTCCTCTTTAAGTGCTGCCCTAAGACTCACCATGTAAGGAAGCCTTCCAGAGGACAAGAGGCTAAAAGGAGAACCAAAGCACTCCAGCCAACAGTCAGTGCCATCTGCCACACCTATGAAAGAGGCCATCCTGGAACCTCCAATTCAACACAGCCACATAAGTCAGTCCAGGTGAAAACAGCAGAGGAGCCATTCAGCCAACCCACAGAACTGTGAAAAACAATGAATCACTATTAAGTCACTAAATTTTAGGGTGGTTTGTAACAAAATGGTAGATAATCAAAATAGACAGGATGGTGAACTAGATAACACCTAAGATCTCTTCAAAGGTGATCCTGTGTGTTTTTGTTTTCTGTTTTGGGATGAAGTCACTATATTGCCCAGCCTGGAGTGCAGTGGTACAATCATGGCTCACTACAGTCCTGACCTCCCAGGTTCAAGCAAGTCTCCTGCCTCAGTCTCCCAAGTAGCTGTGATTGCAAGTGTGCACCACCATGCCTGGCTAATTTTTTTATTATTATTTTGTAGAGATGAGGTCTCGCTATATTGCCCAAGCTGATCTTGAACTCCTGGGCTCAGCAATCCTCCTGCCTTGGCCTCCCAAAGTGTTGGGATTATAGGCATGAGCCACTGCGTCCAGCCATGATTCCATGTTTTAAGAAATGTTCAGAGGGCTGGGCACGGTGGCTCACACCTGTAATCCCAGCATTTTGGGAGGCCAAGGTGGGCAGATTGCCTGAGCTCAGGAGTTCGAGACTACCCTGGCCAACATGGTGAAACCTCATCTCTACTAAAATACCAAAAAATCAGCCAGGCATGGTGGCGCGTGCCTTTAATCCCAGCTACTTGGGAGGCTGAGGTGGGAGAATCACTTGAGCCAGGGAGGCAGAAGTTGCAGTGAGCCAAGATTGTGCCACTGCACTCCAGCTTGTGCGACAGAGTGAGACTCTGTCTCAAAAAAGAAAAAAAGAAATGTTCAAAGGTTTGATTTAGCCCCAATCAAGCTATTCCTTCTTTACATGCACACATCTGTTCCCCATTCAAAACAAGGCTGGTGTCTTCATGTGCTTTTGTTGCTGATCTGCCATGGGAGGAAAATAACGAATGTCCCCCAAAGGGCCTCTTTGTGTTTTTAGTGACTCTATTTAGCAGGCTGTCTCACCTGAACTGCAACAGAGATTTAGATATGTTTGAAGGTACGAGGGTTCTGTCCTATCTCTCTCTGGCCATGAAGCACTCACTGCCTGGGGACAAAGTTGGGAGAGTGCTGAGACACGGTGCCTAGGAGGAAAGACAGGAAATAGGGTGACAATGGCGAGGATGGAGTAACATTTTCCCCACCCTGACTCCAACCCTATGGCAGCAAAGCTGGGCACATGCGTGCTGCTTTAGAACCTGAGAGGCAGAGCTGGAGAAAAAGTCCTGCTTCCTTTCTCACCCTATCCCAACCCTGCCATGCATACGGATAGCTCTGGTTTCCTAAGAAGGGAAGAATATGGATGTGCCTAATGGAGTCCCATTCTCACTGAGGGCCAACTCAGGGTGCAGTCCCCTGACAAAGAAGCCAAGGCATCACACGAGCAAACTTGTTTCTCAGCACATGTGATGAGCCAACACCTTGGGGACCCCCTTGAAATAACTGTGGGGTGCCTCTGAGGTGAAGGTGGTGGAAGTTTACCACAAGCCTATGGGGTTTAGAACCACTGTAAATGGAAGCATCAAAATGAGTGTATCTGAACGTGTACTCACAGGCTGGTTACACTATGAAATGAAGATCTTTTTTCAGTTTCTATTTCCGACGGTCAGAGGTTTCTGTGACCTGCACCAGATACTCTGATATCCTCCAGGGGATTGGTACATTCCACTTTTTCAAGACCTGGTTTTCTTCAGATTTCATAGATGATTGCAAAATGAAGCTACTTTCCCAACCTGGGCACATATTGCAACTAAGTCTGAAGATAAAGTTATGGAATGAAAGTCTGGGGCTCAGAGGGATAACTTAGGAGCTCTTACCCAGCTACTTGCTTTGTCTATTTATAGTGGAATAGTATAGAGATGGTAGTTCAGGCACTATTTTACCTCAAGTAGGACACAGATTGCATTAGAGTCTTATTTCAAGAAAGGAAATACAACCATAAATATCATGGACCAGGTTACAGAAAATAAACATAATATGCTTTACTGAACTAGTTTTTTTGTTACATCTTTTTGCTATTCAGTTCCTACATCTTATTCCTTTTTGGTCTATCCTTTAGGGGAATGCTGTATAAGCTATTTTTAAGTGCACAGTTTAACAATTTGATAATAGCTAGTAAAGTTGAAGAAAAGCCAATCTTGTAACCCAGCAATTCCGCTCTTAAATATATACCCTGTAGAAAAAAACCTTACACCTGGGCCTGAAGAGACCTCACAAGTATTGCAGCATTGTTTGTAGTAGGAAAAAACATGTTCATAACAGAGTAAAGTTAAATAAAGTTGGGGTTAGTCATATAAAGCAATTCAATGCAGCAGTTAAAACAATTGTACTAGACCTATTAGTATCAACATGGAAAAATCCCAACAAAACATCAAATGCAAAAACGTTGTAAAACAATACATATAAAATATACCACATAGGTTAATATTAAAAACCTACCCCCAAAGAGCACTGCATATTATTTCTGCATATACATATAAGGTAATTTTAATGAGCAAGAAAGATCAATTCTAACCTTATGATAGCAGCTCCCTCTGGAAAGGAAGATAAATAAAACAATATGATAAAAGAATGGAGATTTAGCTATGCTAAAACATTTTGTTTCAAAAGAAGGAAAGGAGGGAAGAAAAGAGGGAGAGAGGGAAGAAGGAAGAAAAAAAAAGAGAACCAACGCTAATATGACAAAATAGTACTAAATCTGGGTAGTTGGTACATGAGTGTAAATTATGTTTTGCAGTTTTCCTGTATGTTCAAACTATTTCAATTTTTTTTTTAATTTAAAAACAATGGGTGTGATCCCACCACTTTGGGAGGCCGAGGCAGGCGGATCACTTGAGGTCAGAAATTTGATACCAGCCTGGCCAACATGGTGAAACCCCATCTCTACTAAAAATACAGAAATTAGCTGGGCGTAGTGGGACATGCGTGTAATCCCAGCTACTTGGGAGGCTGAGGCACGAGAATCACTTGACCCAGGAGGCGGAGGCTGCAGTGAGCTGACATTGTGCCATTGTACTCCAGCCTGGGCAACAGAGTGAGACTCCATCTCAAAAAAAAAAAAAAAAAAAAAAAGATGGATAGCTCGCCAGCAAAGGGATTTTACCCCCTCTTGGGTGGTGCCTATTCTACAGGAACTTCCTTGGTTTAATGACTGAGATACAGGTAAGTATATTCTAGAATTAAATGCTAATACTCACCTCCCCTCATCCACACACAAACTACTACTCCTTGCTATTATATACTGCATCAGCTTGGTCTCTGCCAGATAACACTAGCCCCAGGAGACAGAATAAGAGGGAAAGGGGAAAAAACATGAAACCAAACCCTTGTAAGACATGAAGAAACACTCACTCTGTTACAGCCTACTTTGGAATGCTCTGTGTTTCTGTCACCTCAAGCACTCTGATTCATTCTGAGCATCTCCTCCAGATACAAGTCATTTAGCCAGCCGACAGAAGGAACAATTACTGCTGGCTTAAAAGATTGGTTGATTTCTCTGGCGTCTATTTGCCTGCAGTTCTGGCTCTCTGACAAATCAAGTCAGATCAATTTGTACCCTAAAGAGTAAATGGGAGGATGTGATTATTTTCTGGTTCAATAGAAAAGCATTTCATTTCAAAGGGCTGCTGCATAGCATTTTTGAGAGTCACAAGGAATGAATCAGGTTCCTAGAGAACAAATGATGGGTTCTCAGGAGAACCGCTGGCTTTGCTTCTCACCTATGCTTTAGGAACTGAGGCAGGCTGTGGGGATGAACAGAAAGCACACTCCACTGAGAGAAGGCTCTATACATCCCATGTCTAAGGAATATTTTATTTGTCTCTTCAGAAGCAGTGAGTCTTCTAAAGTTAGAAAACATGCTAAAAATTCAGGAAGATGGAAACCTAATTCTACTGTCGACCACATCAAGATCTAGAAAATCACTTCTGAAAAGGAACCAACAAGCAGAAATAAACTTCTGAACAACAAGAGGGAAAGAGGGGTGAGAAAATCATAGTTTGTTCCTTGACACTCTGCTGCCCTTTACCAACAGATTTGTCTGTTGAGACACAGCACTGCAGGAGAGGCTGCAGGAGAAAAGCCTTGGTGAGTGCCAGGCTCCTTTTACTGAGGCTGCCCCTCTGGAATCTGCCTTCTCAGATGCAGTCTAACCACTGAACTCAATCTTCAGGGTCAGGTCCACCCCGCATTCCTCTGCTTCACAGACATTACAGTTGATACGCAGGAGCTGGAAATGATGTCGTGGAAACACATGGGCTTTGGGGACAGGCTGCTCGGGTTCATTCTCAGCTCTGTGGTTTATTAGTTTTAAGACCTTGACAAACCACTTAAGCTTCAATTTCCTCAGCTGTAAAACAAGAACAGTCCTAGTACCTTCCTCACAGGGTAGTTATTAAAGGACACGATGGATACAAAGCTCTTAATGCAGCACCTGGTCCAGACTGAGCATTCCACAGATATTCCTGATGATTGCTGTTATTGTCTTCTGCCCTGGAAATGTGATGCTATTTGGTTACCTATGAAAGACCTGGAGATTTTTAAATTCAAATTTTAGTGGGAATATGTCCACTGCATGAACATCAGATATATCCATGCTAGTGCGCCTTGTCCTTAGAGGTGAACTAAAGGCTTTCTTCGAGTCATTCCCCTCTATCATGAAATTGGCATGATACTTAGATCTTATACTGATCTCTATGGCAATCATATTACTCTTGCTCCCATCTCTACAACACTCTATATGAGGTAAATTTATTCATGAGCACCATAGTGCAGCAACAGCCAAGATGTCAGAAGGCAAGAGTTCTGGCTCTCTCCATGGCAACAACCAGTTGTGTGACTGTAAGTGATTTATTTATCATTTCTGCCTTTTGATTTTTTCACCTATAAAGTGAGGATCATTTTTCATGCTCTATTTACTTCACCGGGCTATGAAAAACTGAAAAAGGGAAAATGAGGGAATAGACCAATGAAACAGAATAGAGACCCCAAAATAAATCCACACACTTGCAGCCAACTCATTTTCAACAAAGGTGGCAAGAATATCCCTTGGGGAAAGGACAGTCTCTTTAATAAATGGTGCTGGGAAAACTGAAAGGCACATGCAAAAGAATGAAGCTACATCCCCATCTTTCACCATGTAAATAAGTCAACTCAAAATGGATTAAAGGCTAAAACGTAAGATCTGAAACTATAAAACTACTAGAAGAAAACATTGGAGAACTGCTCCAGGACATTGGTCTGGGCAAAGATTTTTTGCATAAGACCTAAAAAGCACAGGCAAGTAAAGCAAAAATAGACAAACGGGATTATATCAAGCTAAAAAGCTTCTGCCACAGCAAAGGAAACAGTCAACGAAGTGAAAAGACAACCCACAGAATGGAGAAAATATTTGCAAACAATCTCTCCTATAAAAGGTTAATAACCAGAATATATAAGCTACTCAAACAAATCAATAGCAAAAAGCAAAAACAAATACTCTGACTTTAAAATGGTCAAAAGACCCAAATAAACATTTCTCAAAATAAGATATACAAATGGTGTTATAAGCAACATAAAATGAACTAAGACAAAAAAAAGGAAAAGAAATTTTAAAGTAAAAAATAAGAAGACATACAAATAGCCAACAGGTATATGAAAAAAATGCCCAACATCGTTAATCATCAGGAAAATGTAAATCAAAACCACAGTGAGATATCATCTATTAGAATGGCTGTTACTAAAAAGACAAAAAAACAAAACAAAACAAAAACAAAACAGATGCTGGCAAGTGTGTGGAGAAAGGGGAATGCTCATATACTGTGAGTGGGAATGTAAATTAGTATGGTCATTATGGATAATGGTATGAAGGTTCCTCAAAAAATTAAAAATAGAACATATGATACAGTAATTCGACTGCTGGATACATATTTTTAAAAAGTAAATCAGTATATCAAAGAAACATCTGTACACTCACGTTTATTGCAGCACTATTCACAATAGCAAAGCTATAGAAGCAAACTTTGTGTCTACCAGTGGATGAATGGATAAAGAAAATGTGGTATATATAAACAAACGAATGTTATTCAGCCTTTAAAGAAGAATGAGATCTTGTCATTTGCAGCAACATGGATGGAAGTGGAGGATCTTATGTTATGTGAAATAAGCCAGGCACAGAAAGACAAATATTGCTTGTTCTCATTCACATGTGGGAGCTAAAACCTGGATGTCACGGAGATAGAGAGTAAAACTGTGGTTATGAGAGGTTGAGAAGGAAGCAGGGAGAGGGGAAAAAGAGAACTTGGTTACAGGTACAAAAATAAAGTTAGATAGAAGAAATACGTTACAGCATTCAATAGTACAGGAGGGAAATTATAGTTAACAATAATGTATTGTATATCTCAAAAAAGCTAAAAGAAAAAAATTGTAATGTTCCCAACACAAAGAAAGATAAATGAAGTGATGGATATCCCAATTAACCTGATTTGATCATTACACATTGTATACATATATCAAAATATCACATGTGCCCCCAAAATATGTACAACTACTATACATCAATAAAAATCAGGACATTAATATTGATATGTTTTTTTTTTTTGAGACTGAGTCTCGCTCTGTCACCAGGTTGGAGTACAGTGGCGCGATCTCAGCTCACTGCAACCTCCACCTCCCGGGTTCAAGCAATTCTCCTGCCTTAGCCTCCTGAGTAGCTGGGACTACAGGTGCACACCACCACACCCAGCTAATTTTTGTGCTTTCAGTAGAGATGCGGTTTCACCATGTTGGCCAGAATGGTCTCAATCTCTTGACCTCATGATCCACCCACCTCGGCCTCCCAAAGTGCTGGGATTATAGGTGTGAGCCACCACCCCCTGCCAATAATGATAGAATTTTAAAAAGAAGGTAAAAGTAATGTTTATTTGAAAAGGGTAATAAGGAAATGCAAGAGATCATTGTCAGTTGGTTATCTTTATTCTGACATCTGCAAGTCCTTGAAGGCATGAACACAGAAGAGTCTCTAAAATGATCAGTTCTCGGGGGCACAGTTCCAAGATGGCCGAATAGGAACAGCTCCAGTATACAGCTCCCAGCATGAGCGACGCAGAAGATGGGTGATTTCTGCATTTCCAACTGAGGTACCAGGTTCATCTCACTGGGGAGTGTCGGAAAGTGGGTGCAGGACAGTGGGTGCAGTGCATCGAGCCTGAGCCGAAGCAGGGCAAGGCATTGCCTCACCCAGGAAGCACAAGGGGTCAGGGAATTCCCTTTCCTAGCCAAGCAAAGCTGTGAAAGAGGGCACCTGGAAAATCAGGTCACTCCCACCCTAATATTGCACTTTTCCAATGGTCTTAGCAAACGGCACACCAGGAGATTATATCCCACGCCTGGCTCAGGGGGTCCCATGCCCACAGAGCCTCACTCATTGCTAGCACAACAGCCTGAGATTGAACTGCAAGGTGGCAGCAAGGCTGGGGGAGGGGTGCCCACCATTGCCGAGGCTTGAGTAGGTAAACAAAGCAGCTGGGAAGCTCGAACTGGGTGGAGCCCACCGCAGCTCAAGGAGGCCTGCCTGCCTCTGTAGACTCCACCTCTGGGGGCAGGGCATAGCTGAACAAAAGGCAGCAGAAACCTCTGCAGACTTAAATGTCCCTGTCTGACAGCTTTGAAGCGAGTAGTGGTTCTCCCAGCACAGAGTATGAGATCTGAGAACGGACAGACTGCCTCCTCAAGTGGGTCCCCGACCCCCGAGCAGCCTAACTGGGAGGCACCCCCCAGTAAGGGCAGACTGACACTTCACATGGCTGGGAACCCCTCTGAGACAAAACCTCCAGAGGAATGGTCAGACAGCAACATTTGCTGTTCAGCAATGTTCGCTGTTCTGCAGCCTCCGTTGCTGATACCCAGGCAAACAGGGTCTAGAGTGGACCTCTAGCAAACTCCAACAGACCTGCAGCTCAGGGTCATGACTGTTAGAAGGAAAACTAACAAACAGAAAGGACATCCACACCAAAACCCCATCTGTACGTCACCATCATCAAAGACCAAAGGTAGATAAAACCACAAAGATTGGGAAAAAACAGAAAAGAAAAACTGAAAATTCTAAAAATCAGAGTGCCTCTCCTCCTCCAAAGGAATGCAGCTCCTCACCAGCAATGGAACAAAGCTGGATGGAGAATGACTTTGACGAGTTGAGAGAAGAAGGCTTCAGACGATCAAACTTCTCCAAGCTAAAGGAGGGAGTTTGAACCCATGGCAAAGAAGTTAAAAACCTTGAAAAAAGATTAGACGAATGGCTAACTAGAATAACCAATGCATAGAAGTCCTTAAAGGTCCTGATGGAGCTGAAAACCATGGCACAAGAACTATGTGATGAATGCACAAGCTTCAGTAGCTGATTCAATCAACTGGAAGAAAGGGTATCAGTGATTGAAGATCAAACAAATGAAATGAAGTGAGAAGAGAAGTTCAGAGAAAAAATAATAAAAAGAAATGAACAAAGCCTCCAAGAAATATGGGACTATGTGAAAAGACCAAATCTACTTCTGATTGGTGTACCTGAAAGTGATGGGGAGAATGGAACCAAGTTGGAAAACACTGCAGGATATTATCCAGGAGAACTTCCCCAACCTAGTAAGGCAGGCCAACATTCAAATTCAGGAAATACAGAGAATGACACAAAGATACTCCCCGAGAAGAACAACTCCAAGACACATAATTGTCAGATTCACCAAAGTTGAAATGAAGGAAAAAATTGTTAAGGGCAGCCAGAGAGAAAGGTTGGATTACCCACAAAGGGAAGCCCATCAGACTAACAGCTGATCTCTCGCCAGAAACCCTACAAGCCAAAAGAGAGTGGGGGCCAATATTCAACATTCTTAAAGAAAAGAATTTTCAACCCAGAATTTCATATCCAGCCAAACTAAGCTTCGAAAGTGAAGGAGAAATAAAATCCTTTAAAGACAAGCAAATGCTGAGAGATTTTGTCACCACCAGGCCTGCCCTACAAGAGCTCCTAGAGGTAGCACTAAACATGGAAAGGAACAACCAGTACCAGCTACTGCAAAAACATGCCAAATTGTAAAGACCATCGAGGCTAGGAAGAAACTGCATCAACTAATGAGCAAAATAACCAGCTAACATCATAATGACAGGATCAAATTCACACATAAAAATATTAACCTTAAATGTAAATGGGCTAAATGTTCCAATTAAAAGACACAGACTAGCAAATTGGATAGAGTCAAGACCCATCAGTGTGCTGTATTCAGGAAACCCATCTCACGTGCAGAGACGCACATAGACTCAAAATAAAGGGATGGAGGAAGATCTACCAAGCAAATGGAAAACAAAAAAAAGGCAGGTGTTTCAATCCTAGTCTCTGATAATACAGACTTTAAATCAACACAGACCAAAAGAGACAAAGAAGGCCATTACATAATGGTAAAGGGATCAATTCAACAAGAAGAGCTAACTATCCTAAATATATATGCACCCAATACAGGAGCACCCAGATTCATAAAGCAAGTCCTTAGAGACCTACAAAGAGACTTAGACTCCCACACAATAATAATGGGAGACTTTAACACCCCACTGTCAACATTAGACAGATCAATGAGACAGAAAGTTAACAATGATATCCAGGAATTGAATTCAGCTCTGCACCAAGCAGACCTAATAGACATCTACAGAACTCTCCACCCCAAATCAACAGAATATGCATTCTTCTCAGCACCACACCTATTCCAAAATTGACCACATAGTTGGAAGTAAAGCACTCCTCAGCAAATGTAAAAGAATAGAAATTATAACAAACTGTCTCTCAGACCACAGTGCAATCAAACTAGAACTCAGGATTAAGAAACTCACTCAAAACCCCTCAACTACATGGACACTGAGCAACCTGCTCCTGAATGACTATTGGGTACATGACTAAATGAAGGCAGAAATAAAGATGTTCTTTGAAACCAACGAGAACAAAGACACAACATACCAGAATCTCTGGGACACATTCAAAGTAGTGTGTAGAGGGAAATTTATAGCACTAAATGCCCACAAGAGAAAGCAGGAAAGATCTAAAATTGACACCCTAACATCACAATTAAAAGAACTAGAGAAGCAAGAGCAAACACACTCAAAAGCTAGCAGAAGGCAAGAAATATCTAAGATCAAAGCAGAACTGAAGGAGATAGAGACACAAAAATACCCTTCAAAAAATCAATGAATCCAGGAGCTGGTTTTCTGAAAAGATCAACAAAATTGATAGATCGCTAGCACGACTAATAAAGAAGAAAAGAGAGAAGAATCAAATAGACGCAATAAAAAATGATAAAGCGGATATCACCACCGATCCCAAAGAAATACAAACTACCATCAGAGAATACTACAAACACCTCTACGCAAATAAACTAGAAAATGTAGAAGAAATGGATAAATTCCTCAACACATACACCCTCCCAAGACTAAACCAGGAAGAAGTTGAATCTCTGAATAGACCAATAAGAGGCTCTGAAATTGAGGCAATAATTAATAGCTTACCAACCAAAAAAAGTCCAGGATCAGACGGATTCACAGCCGAATTCTACCAGAGGTACAAGGAGGAGCTGGTACCATTCCTTCTGAAACTATTCCAATCAATAGAAAAAGAGAGAATCCTCCCTAACTCATTTTAGGAGGCCAGCATCATCCTGATACCAAAGCCTGGCAGAGACACAACCAAAAAAGAGAATTTTAGACCAATATCCCTGATGAACGTTGATGCAAAAATCCTCAATAAAATACTGGCAAACCAAATCCAGCAGCACATCAAAAAGCTTATCCACCATGATCAAGTGGGCTTCATCCCTGGGATGCAAGGCTGGTTGAACATACCCAAATCAATAAACGTAATCCAGCATATAAACAGAATCAAAGACAAAAACCACATGATTATCTCAATAGATGCAGAAAAGGCCTTTGACAAAATTCAACAATGCTTCATGCTAAAAACTCTCAATAAATTATGTATTGATGGGACGTATCTCAAAATAATAAGAGCTATCTATGACAAACCCACAGCCAATATCATACTGAATGGGCAAAAACTGGAAGCATTCCCTTTGAAAACTGGCACAAGACAGGGATGCCCTCTCTCACCACTCCTATTCAACTTAGTGTTGGAAGTTCTGGCCAGGGCAATTAGGCAGGAGAAAGAAATAAAGGGTATTCAATTAGGAAAAGAGGAATTCAAACTGTCCCTGTTTGCAGATGACATGATTGTATATCTAGAAAACCCCATTGTCTCAGCCCAAAATCTCCTTAAGCTGATAAGCAACTTCAGCAAAGTCTCAGGATACAAAATCAATGCACAAAAATCACAAGCATTCTTATACACCAATAACAGACAAACAGAGAGCCAAATCATAAGTGAACTCCCATTCACAATTGCTACAAAGAGAATCAAATACCTAGGAATCCAACTTACAAGGGATGTGAAGGACCTCTTCAAGGAGAACTACAAACCACTGCTCAACGAAATAAAAGAGGACACAAACAAATGGAAGAACATTCCATGCTCATGGATAGGAAGAATCAATATTGTGAAAATGGCCATACTGCCCAAGGTAATTTATAGATTCAATGCCATCCCCATCAAGCTACCAATGACTTTCTTCACAGAATTGGAAAAAACTACTTTAAAGTTCATATGGAACCAAAAAAGAGCCCGCATCACCAAGTCAATCCTAAGCCAAAAGAACAAAGCTGGAGGCATCATGCTATCTGATTTCGAACTATACTACAAGGCTACAGTAACCAAAACAGCATGGTACTGGTACCAAAACAGAGACATAGATCAATGGAACAGAACAGAGCCCTCAGAAATAATACCACACATCTACAACTATCTGATCTTTGACAAACCTCACAAAAACAAGAAATGGGGAAAGGATTCCCTATTTAACAGATGATGCTGCAAAAACTGGCTTGCCATATGTAGAAAACTGAAACTGTATCCCTTCTTTACACCTTATACAAAAATTAATTCAACATGGATTAAAGACTTACATGTTAGACCTAAAACCATAAAAACCCTAGAACAAAACCTAGGCAATACCATTCAGGACATAGGCATGGGCAAGGACTTCATGTCTAAAACACCAAAAGCAATGGCAACAAAAGCCAAAATTGACAAATGGGATCTAATTAAACTAAAAAGCTTCTGCACAGCAAAAGAAACTACCATCAGAGTGAACAGGCAACCTACAGAATGGGAGAAAAGTTTTGCAATCTACTCATCTGACAAAGGGCTAGTATCCAGAATCTAAGAAGAACTCAAACAAATTTACAAGAAAAAAACAACCCCATCAACAAGTGGGTGAAGGATAAGAACAGACACTTTTCAAAAGAAGACATTTATGCAGCCAACAGACACATGAAAAAATGCTCATCATCACTGGCCATCAGAGAAATGCAAATCAAAACCACAGTGAGATATCATCTCACACCAGTTAGAATGGCCATCATTAAAAAGTCAGGAAACAACAGGTGCTGGAGAGGATGTGGAGAAATAGGAACACTTTTACACTGTTGGTGGGACTGTAAACTAGTTCAACCATTGTGGAAGACAGTGTGGCGATTCCTCAGGGATCTAGAACTAGAAATTCCATTTGACCTAGCCATCCCATTACTGGGTATATACCCAAAGGATTATAAATCATGCTGCTATAAGGACATATGCACACATATGTTTATTGTGGCACTATTCACAATAGCAAAGACTTGGAACCAACCCAAATGTCCAACAATGATAGACTGGATTAAGAAAATGTGGCACATATACACCATGGAATATTATGCAGCCATAAAAAATGATGAGTTCATGTCCTTTGTAGGGACATGGATGAAGCTGGAAACCATCATTCTCAGCAAACTATCGCAAGGACAAAAAACTAAACACTGCATGTTCTCACTCATAGGTGGGAATTGAACAATAAGAACACTTGGACACAGGAAGGGGAACATCACACACCAGGGCCTGTTGTGGGGTGGGGGGAGCGGGGAGGGACAGCATTAGGAGATATACCTAATGTAAATGATGAGTTAATTGGTGCAGCACATCAACATGGCACATGTATACATATGTAACAAACCCGCACGTTGTGCACATGTACCCTAGAACTTAAAGAATAGTAAAAAATAAATAAAATAAAATAAAATAAAATAAAACGATTGCACCCAGAATGTAGCAACAATGCCTACGTAATAGTGCTTTGACAAGCCTCGCATTATACAAGCCATGCTTTATACAAGCCACACTGGGGACTTTATGAATATTGTTAATAATGATGGATCCAATGAGTTAAAGTTTAAAAGTTTTTAACATAAACGACAGCAAATTCAACGCCTTCCATCCTGAAATTAGAAACTGACCATGTACAATTCCTGGTTGGTTCATTTATAGCATTTGTATTTGATTTTTTAATATTTTATTTTCATAAAGAAATACTGAGCCACGCATGGTGGCTCACGCCTGTAATCCCAGCACTTTGGGAGGCCAGGCAGGTGGATTATTTGAGGTCAGGAGTTCGAGAGCAGCCTGACCAACATGGTGAAACCCCATCTCTACTAAAAACACAAAAATTAGCCAGGCATGGTGGCATGCACCTGTAATCCCAGCTACTTGGGAGGCTGAAGCAAGAGAATCACTTGACCCCAGTGGGGCAGAGGTTGCGGTGAGCTGAGATCATGCTGCTGCACTCCAACCTGGGCGATAGAGCAAGACTCTGTCTCAAAAATAAAAAAAAGAAAGAAAAGAAATACTAAGGGCCACATTTTAGGGTTGTTTCTTTTAATTTTAAAAATATAACTGTAGTGTAAATTATTAATCAACTTTGTGCTTTCTGGATATATGTTAAAAGCCTAAAACTGGGCTGGGCATGGTGGCTTATGTCTGTAATCCCAGCACTTTGGGAGACTGAAGTGGGAGGATTCCTTCAGACCCGGTGTTCAAGACCAGCCTGGGCAATGTGACAAGGACACTTCTCTACAAAAAAAAAAAAAAAAATCTTTATTTAGCTGGTTATGGCTATATGTGCTTATAGTCCCAGCTATTTGGGAGGCTGTAGTGGGAGGATCTCTTGAGCCCAGTAGTTCGAGTCTGCAGGGAGCTGTGATTGTGCCATTGCATTCCAGCCTGGGCAACAGAGCGAGACTCTGTCTCTAAAACAAAAAAAAAAACCTCACACTGGGAACAGTGGCTCCCACCTGTAATCCCAGCACTTTGGGAGGCCAAGGCAGGCCAATCACAAGGTCAGGAGTTCAAGACCAGCCTGGCCAATGTGGTGAAACCCCATCATCTCTACTAAAAATACAAAAATTAGCTGGGCGTGGTGGCACACGCCTGTAGTCCCAGCTACTTGGGAGGCTGAGGCAGGAGAATTGCTTGAACCCGGGAGGCAGAGGTTGCAGTAAGCCAAGATCATGCCACTGCACTCCAGCCTGAGTGACAGAGCAAGACTCCGCTGTCTCAAAAAAAAAAAACACATATATATATATACACATATATATAGGAAATGGCTGTCACGAACATTTTCATTGTGTTTCTGTTAAGACTGGGCTAACACCTACTGTTGTTATCTGCTGCACAGTCCCAACAGAAATGATGTTCACAAAGTAAATAGTTTATTTGCAACAAGCATTTCCTGCTGCTAAAGACTTATGACCACCCTGTTTCATATCCTTGAGCAATTTGGAGATGATTAATCACCACTCCTGCTTAGAGGATGCAAATATAGGCAACTAGGGAAAATGCACTTATTGATATTAATGGGATTTATTTCAGATTTTTTAAAAGTATGCAATCTCCCTAGTTATGGTGAGACCGGAAGTCTCCAGCCCTTTTGTTCCACGGAAATTACTATGCCTTTATCTTCATGCCTTTGTTCCTACTGTTTCCTCAGTCTAGATTCCCTCTCCCCTCCACTATTTCTATATCCATCAAACCCTATGCCACCTATTTTGTGATGCTGCCCTCCTGCCCCAACCCCAATTCAAATGACTCTCCCCTCTTCCATGCTTTCATAAGTATACACAGTTGTCTCTCAGTTTTCCTGGGGAATTGGTTCCAGGACCCCCTGCAGATACCAAAATCCATGGATGCTCAGGTTCCTTTTATAAAATGCAGCAGTGTCAGAGGTGTTCGAACCAGAGCAACTCCATCTTGAATAGGGGCTGGGTAAAACAAGGCTGAGACTTACTGGGCTGCATTCCCAGTAGGTTAGACATTCTAAGTCACAGGATGAGATAGGAGGTTGGCACAAGATACATGTCACAAAGACCTTGCTGATAAAACAGGAAAATAGATTGTGGTAAAGAAGCTGGCCAAAACCCACCAAAACCAAGATGGTGATGAAAGTGACTTCTGGTTGTCCTCACTGTTCATTATATGCTAATTATAATACATTAGCATGCTAAAAGACTTCCACCATCTCCATGACAATTTACAGATGCCCTGGCAATGTCCAGAAGTTACCCTATATGATCTAAAAAGGGCAGGAGCCCTCAGTTCTGGGAACTGCCCACCCCTTTCCTGGAAAACTCATGAGTAATCCACCCATTGTTTAGCATATAATCAAGAAATAACTATAAGTATAATAAGTGAGCAGCCCAAGCCACTGTTCTGTCTTTGGAGTAGCCATTCTTTTATTCCTTTACTTTCTTAATAAACTTGTTTTCACTTTACTCTATGGATTCGCCCTGAATTCTTTTTTGCACAAGGTCCAAGAACCCTCTCTTGGCGTCTCAATCAGGACCCCTTCCCAGTAACAGCAGTATTTGCATATAACCTACACACCTCTTCTCGTACACTTTGAATCATCTCTAGATTACTTATAATAGCTAATACAATGTAAATGCTATGTAAATAATTGCTATCCTGTATTGTTTAGGGAATAATGACAAGGAAAAAATCTGTACATGTTCAGTACAGATGCAACCAACTATTTTTTCCCCAAATATTTTGGATCCACAGTTGATTGAATCCATGGATGTGGAATCCCATGGTAGTGGAACCCCATGGTAGTGGAACCCACAGATGTGGAGGGCTGACTATATCTACATCTAGGCCTAATGTTTAGGTCCTTCTGCTTTGCTTTTTAATTTTTTGTCTCACACAGAATTTTATGTTTCTTTAGGACTGTGACCCACATTACATATTTCTCTCCCTCTCTCAATACACAGGCAAACACAGCACACATGAGGCTTTGCACATAGTAAACACACAGTAAATATTAATTGACATATAATAACAGCCACAATTCAGTCATTCAATAAGCATCTATTAAGTATTTCTATGTGACAGGATTGTGCCAGACCCTGAAATTGGAAGTGGATAACAAGAATAAATAGGACACAGTTTAATGAAGGAGACAGCCATGCCAATAACATTACAATACATTGTGATAAATGCTCTGATAAAAATATGCAAAGTAGTGTGGGAGCACAGGGGAGGGAGAAACTAACTTTGCCGGGGGAGTTCAGACAGGCTGCACAGAAAAGGCGAGCTCTAACCTTCAATTTAAAGGATGACAAGACTCACCAGGTAGCAGGGGTGTGGTGGGTGTGGAAGGCCTTAAAACAAAAGGGAGTCATTTCCAAAAAGCCACAGAGATGTAAAAAGAATGATGAGGGGCAGGGCTACAATCGGAGCCTTGGCATGCAGTGGTGAGTACAGGGAGATAAGGCTGGAGAGAGAGGGAGCCAGACTGCAAAATGTTTTAAATGCCAGGCTGAGGAGCTTCACCTTGACCCAGCAGGCAGGAGATCCATCTCAGGTTTTGCAACAGGAGAAAAAGTAGGTCAGACCTGGGTTTGAGAATGATCATACTGGTGGCTGGCAGCTCAATTGGCCACAGCATTTGGCCCTTGTTTCTATATTCTGCCCCTGGCACTGTTGTTTCACTGCTCTCTGGAGAATTTCAAGCAAAGAATGATGAGTTCCCAGGAACAGTTAATTCCCTTTACCGCTTCAGACCAAAGCAACCACGTTCTCAGAATACAAATTTACTTTTGCATACTTTCACGTAGGCAATCACAGTAAAAATAAATGCTGTTAATTAGTGTTGGTCTTAAAGACTAACAGCATTTAATTTCTCCCTTCATGAAATAGTATTGTTTTTATAAGGAGTCAGAGAGGAAGAGAATGGGGGCAAGCAAAATATATGAATAAAGCAATCACGGTAGTTTAATTAAGTGAAAGTCTGCCAGCTGCTGGGAATAAGACCCCACAGCCTTATTTTGTTTGTATTTCAAATTATTCTTTCTAAAAAAAGGGAAGAATCGTGCCTAGTAATCTTTCTACACCCTTTACACGCACACGCAAACTTTTAGGCAATCCAGATCTAAATGGAATTGTTTTTCAGGCCAACAGTGAGAAGCAGTGGGAGCAGTTGGTAGTGGCCCTCTGAACCTTGCTAACAGCACCTAAAGTACTTTACAGATCCTACAGGGAGTGTGGAGAATGTCCTCAAGTTACCCAAAATGGAAAGAGAGGTATAGGGGATGGAGAATGCTCTAACTCTCAATCTGGTTCTACCACCCTTTAGCTAGTCCTATAGAGCAGGGAGGGGCCCTTCTATAAATTAAGAACACTAATTTCTCAAATACCATGCTCTGTTTTTCAGGACCATGATCTTTAGCACACCAGGCTGCAAAGATCTCATTCCAAATAGCCATTGTTTCCTTTTTCCAGTGCTTTGAGGGGGAAACAATTAGCCTGTTCATTTCAACTGCTGACTTACCTCTAGCCAGTGGGCGCAGCAGTTCAAGTTTGGATTTGGAAGTCAGACCTCCTAGGTTCTAATCTTTGATCCATAAGCTTGTCTGTGATTTGGGGCAAATTATGTAAGCTTTCTTGGCCTGAGTCCCCCATCTGTAGATGAAAGTAAAGGAAGCATCTACATCAAAAGTTGTGAAGATGAAATTAAACAATGGATATATCTGGTATAGAATGAGGACTTTGTAAATATTAGCATCATCAGCAAATGTCAACAAATCTAATGACCTACTCACTCTTACCTAGGAATACTGATTAGTGTGAATTGGTTTACCACATCGCATTTAGACTCTGGCCCATAAAGCCGTCAAAGAACACCAAACCCAACGTTTGTACTCTTCGAGGAGGAAACTGAAGCTCAGTGATCTGCCCTTAAGCCCCTGCCTCTTTAGTGGCCAAGCTGAGACCAGAGCCCATGGTTCCAGGTTCCAATTAAGTGCCCTTTCCACCATGGCATGCTTTCCTCTGTGAGAAAAGAACATGGAAACACAGAAGGTCACAGAGTGCCTAAGAAGCTCATGGTCAGATACATACCCAGCTCCTAGACTGTGTTTGATTTAGGGTTCGAGTGACCAATTGCCTGAGTTTGCCCCAAACTGAGGGGTTTCCTGGGATGTAGAACTTTCAGTCCTAAAGCCAGGGCAGTCCCAGGTAAAGTGGGCAGTTGATCACTTTGTTAGTTCATTCGTGCTGCTATAACAGAATATCACAGACTGAGTAATTTATAAAGAACAAAAATGTATTTCTCCCAGTTCTGCAGACTGGGATCAAGGTACCAGCTGGTTCCATTGTCTGGTGAGGGCAGTTCTATGCTTCCAAGATGGCACCTTGTTGGTGCATCCTCCAGAAAAAAGGAATAGTGTCTTCACATGGTGAAAGGGACAAAGGGAGGAGAGAGGATTGAAATCCTTGCATCAAGTCCTTTTATAAGGGCATTAATCCCACTCATGAGAGCAGTCACCTCCTAAAGGCCACAGCTCTTCATACTGTCACATTGAAGATTAACATGAATTTTGGAGGGGACAATATCATTCAAACCATAGCAGTCCCCTTCCTTAAGACAGACCCCCGATAAGTGTTTACTGAATAAGTAAACAAATGTCTCCTGAGTATCAATCAAGTCTTTATATGAAAGCAGCTTGTTTATGCTGGGAAAGGGAGACATTTGAGGAGGGAGAAAAAGGAAGGATCTGGTCCTTTTTGTCAACAATGAGGTATCTGATTTGCAAGAGAACTATACTTTCTTGGTTAAAAGAGAAGATGCTCAAAATGGACCCTTGCTGAGAAAGAAAAACTGAAAATTAAAGATGAGCAACGATCAACTTTATCTAAAGGAAAAAAGCCAAAAGAGTAGCCAATAAAACACAGCCACAACCCGGATGCAGTCTTGACCTGGTTCATTTTTCTAGGAGGCCTCATCCGAGATGGGGAATGAGGGCTCTCCCTTCAACTTGGGGAGGAACAACTGCACCATCACAGGACATGCCCTGTGGCTATACCTCCAAGTGCTACCTGGAAAGAGAGACCCTAGTAGAGAAGCCAGTTTCAAGCCTGAAAGCGACACTGATGAGTGGTAGAAATGGAAGGACAGAAGAAACATTGCAGTTAGCCAGCTGTTTTCAAAATAATTGAAGGATTCTCATTCAGTGAGTCATGGTCAGCCTAGAAAGACAGGAAGTACAGAGCTATATTTCAGGGCCCAAGAATTAGCTGTGCATAAATAGCTATCACTATCCCTCCCAAACAAAACTTTATTTCCATGAAATCTAGGGCTGCATTAAACTGGAAAAAAATGCCTTTCTGCCAGAATTTATGTAAAATTGTGTCTTAGCAATATGGTCTTTGTTCAGTGGGTTAAACTCTGAAGCATATGGAAGATGCTTCTTCCCTTTTTAATGACAATAGTTTACTGCACAAACTGCCTGATGATGAGAGGTAATAACCATGCCCGTAGTTAATTTTTCATTCCTTTTTAGAAGTTTCCACTTCTATGAAAAACTTTTTCAGGTTATCTCGGGAAAATCACAGCCCTTCTCAGGACCTGTGTCTCCTCCTGAACCTGGTGAATAAAAGAGCTTATTCCTGTTTCTCCAGTCTATTTTATGACAGTGTATTAATGGAAATATTTCACCTATGCTCTCAACACAGCATTGAAGTTCCAAAAAATCTTAGACTGTTCTTAGAACTTGTTCTTAAAACCTGTAACCAGCCAGGAGCGATGGCTCATGCCTGTAATCCCACCACTTTGGGAGGCCGAGGCAGGTGGATTGCTTAAGCCCAGGAGTTCAAGACCAGCCTGGGAAACATGAGGAAACCCTATCTCTACCAAAAATACAAAAATTAGCCAGTCTCATAACCTGTCTCAAAGTAAGTAAGTAAGTAAATAAATAAATAAATAAATACATAAATAAATAACACCTGTAACAGACCCAGGGCAAGGCAAACAGGCAGGTTCCTTGAGCTCCCAGAAGCTGGGTTTAGAAGCCCCACAGACAAATTTGCCAGAATTAACCAGACCAACCCTCCAGCAACCAGACACATATTAAAGGGGCAGAGAGGTTGCCATCTACCTGGTCCTTATCCAGTAGCTTCCCAATTGCTATTGCCAATCCATGCACAAGTTATTCCTGC
This sequence comes from Nomascus leucogenys, assembly GCF_006542625.1. NCBI lineage: Eukaryota > Metazoa > Chordata > Mammalia > Primates > Hylobatidae > Nomascus > Nomascus leucogenys. The sequence continues at coordinate 47,228,179 of NC_044399.1, forward strand.
AGCTGGCCAAAACCACTGAACCTGAAAGAATAAGGTCCATACTGCCCAATAACGAAACTTGGCAGCAGGTCTGGGATCTCCTTCCTCAACAGAGCTGTGAACATGGATACCTTCAGCATGAAATCAACTAGCTAGGAATATGCTGGCTGTTCATTCCCATTCCCATCCACAGAATACTTTTTCTGATCTGCCACTGCTGCTTCCCCTACTGCTTACCTAAGTATGCTCAGCAGGGCCAAGTGTAGGCAAAATTTAATAGTAGATCAAGTCTGCCTGAGAGCTTCCTTCCATTTCTCTTTGAGTACCCTGGCATGATTTTGGCTATGCCAGTGACCTCCTGCTGTCCCATGGTCAACAGGAGATCACAACCTGAGCACCCCAACTAGAATTGCCATTTCCATGGTATTATGATCTAGGCATTTCCCAGCTGTTGCCTCTGTAGAATTACCACTCTCTGTCCCATTCTTTCAGGACCTTTATGGCCAAGAAGCTAATGAGTCTTAGTTAATGCAGATGCTAGAAAGGGATGCTGGTATAATATATTGTAATTTAACTGTGCCCTTTGCTTTTGTAAAACAAACGAATTATATAATAGTGGAACCAGTACGTCATCCAAAATGCTCTTCTAAAAGTAGGAGAGCTGGGATTCAAAGTGGCCTGACTCTAGGTCGTGTTCACCCACTGTTGCAAATGGATGGGGCCACACTCAAAGTTATATTTCTTAAAGATGTGATAGCTGTTTTGAGCTGATGTCCTCCAGCTTCTTCTAATAATGCCTTATTTTGAGACATTCAGTTGAGCAAGAAAAGTCTGGTGACTCTTTGCAACATTTTCTGGTGGAACTTCCTGGCTCTCTGTAGGAGATCCATGATACAAAATAGGACATTGCTTCAATTGCCATTAACCTGAGAGTCAGTCACTGCACTGAAACAACTCGGAACAAGAACCATCTTTCATATCTATTTGTGTATACTTTTCTAACTCACATGTTCCAGGATACAGACAGGCCTAAGGAATTCCGAAGACATTTCCAGCCAACTGAGCAGAACATTTCCCAGATTGCCAAGTGAAGCTGAGAGATATTAGGACAATTTGAACAAATAATCATGGACAGATCATTCCCGGCTCCCTGAGCCATGAGGGTAGAACATGATCATTCTGCTTTCTCTCCAGCTCCTCATGGCATTCACTCAGTCCAGAGTCCCAGCAGTTAGATACCAGGCTGATAATGTTGAGAATGCTCCCTTTTGTTTAAGTTGGAAAGAAATTTTGGCAACTTAGTGAGTGTAGTTTTCATGAAAGAGAAAGCAGAAGCTGTCTTAAAAGAGTTTGGGGGAAAAAAATGTCAGTAAGAAAGACACTTACTGCTTCAATCAAGTTTTGTTTTGGCTTTGGTTTGGGGGATTTTTTCCCTTTCTATATAAAGTCTCAATGAATATTTCTTAGGAAGAGGAGTAGAACACTGGGGTAAGTAATAGGGAAACCATTTGGTAACTGTTCCCTTTGTCTTTTTTTATCTCCTCTTCAGACCTTCTTCACTTCACTTTCATTACAGATAGAAAATTTATTTTATAAATCTAAAAAGAAAAAGAAATAGATACAACCAAATGTTTCTTAGTAGTTCTCCTTCAATAATTATGCAAAATAAGAGAATGCTGTGTAAGCTGTCCATAAGTCAGAGCTAGGAAAGAATCAAACAGCTATCAGGTTTCATTATAAACTAAAAGTCTAAGAGCCAAGAGATTAAGACAAAATGGAAAGGGGGGGTGTTAGTGGGTTGCTGTGGTCATGAGCAAGCCAAAGGTGTAGGAATCAAAAGGTCAAATATTACAGGAAGGAATGAACAGGTTTCATGGGTTAGGGTGGACTAGGGTCAGAAGCCAATAGGTCAGGTCCATCCAGGGATTGGCAGTACAAAGTGGAGACCGTTCCATGTGTCCTCACCCTGGGTGAAAGGCTCTATTCCACACTATTTATAAATCCTACCTAAGCAAAAGCCAGGCTGCGGGGTTAACCTGATGATAAAATGGATAGTTCTGATAAAGATCAAAAGGAAAGGAAACAAAAAGACATTGAACTCATAGGTATGCCAAATACTTGACATAACACTTAGTCTTTACAATTCTTGGAGAGATAACATATGTTATATTTTCCGGCTGCCTCACACCTTTTGTGCGTCTTACTATGTTCAGGGAATTTCCCATCTTGTGAGTTTTGTGTCCTCAGAGTAAAGTCAGAAAATTTGCTTCCCTAGAGACCTTGGTAGTTGGAACACAGGCATGAAGCCCAGGATCTGCCACTAAGATGTACCCAACCTAGAAGTTAATTAGAAATAATTAGCCAGAGAAAGGACGTGATGCCTGGGACTCATTTGCTGACAAGGGTGGTAACAGACTCATCTAGTTTTCTGGGGAACCAGTTGTTATAAGATCAGTTCCTGGTCCAGAAGTATCAGCGCCGGCAGAGCTGCAGTAGAGTTTGAGGTCCTAGCAGCCATTTCATGCTCTGAGGGAAAGTAAGGTCATCAGCTTCCTTACTGGGTCACTTCTGCAGCATAGTGCCAGGCCTTGACCCCAGAAGCTTAGCCTCAAGCCTGCCTCTCCCAGCTACTTTGTGCAGGCAATAATCTTTTTAATCAGCTCTTTATCTGTTCAATCAGCCACAGTCAGGTACTATTGCTTACAACTAAGAACCCTGAGTGTTAAAAATAAGTATGCTACTATGCCTTTTTACTAAAAAAAAGACCAAAGTTGAAAGATGACAAAAACAGGCCTGTTCAGCCCACTGCCACTCCTGTCACATCATCCAGGGGCCTGGGGATCTGGGGATCACCCTGCCCTTCGTGCTGCCACCGACATTCATGTTCACCATCAGGGAGCCTGAAGACAAGCACACCCCACCTGCCACCACTGCCCATACATGTCTCCTGGAGCACTAGGGACTGGCCTACCCAGCCTGCCACCACCACCACCAGCAGCAGCAGCAGCACCCTTCTATATGAGCCATCTGGGGGCCTGGTGCCTGCTTAGCTTACTGCCAATGCTGCTAGCACCCACATGTGATGCTTGGGGGCCTAAGGGTTAACTTTGCACTGCTACTGCCACTGCTGATGCCACACACACAACCTAGGGGCCTGAGGACTTGATCACCTAAAGAACCCACTGATACCACTGCTGGCACCCAAGAAAGCCACCCGAAGGCCCAAGAATCAGCTTGCCTGGACCCACTACAACTGGTGCCTGCATACACTACCTGGAAACCCAAGGACCAACACACCCAGCCCACCACCACCACTGGTGCCTGAGGACCAGCCCTCCTGGCATCCTTGTCCCTAGCAAGACCTCACCACAGCCTCCATTAACAACCACAGCCCAAGCTACTGTGCAACTTACAGACATCATTGACACTGATTATAGCTGACAAATCATATAAAGACTACACTACTGTGCCCACCCAGAATCAAAGCCAAAACACCATACCAAACCAACACTATAGACACACCTACAGAAAAAAGTCTTTCCCTCCAGAAGCTAATCCATAAAATTGGAAGAAGTGACTGTTACACTAGATGCACAAACATCAATGTAAAGACCAAAAAATAAAAATAAAAAAGAAACATGAGACTTCCAAAGAAACATAGTAATTCTCCAGCAACAGAATCCAACAAAAAGCAAATTGTAAAAACCTGAAAAATCATTTAACATAATGATATTAAAGAAATTCAGTGAGATACAAGAGAATACAGATAAGTAATACAAAGAAATCAGAAAAACAATACATGATCTGAATGAGAAATTCAACAAAAAGATAGATATCACAAAAATGAATCACACAAAAACCCTGGAACTAAAGAATTCATTGAATGAAATAAAAAATATAATTGAGAGCTTTGACAATGGACTAGCTCAAGCTGAAATTTTTTAAAAGTAGCTCAGTCAGATTAAAGAAAGAAAGAAAGAAAGCCTATGTGACAAACAGGAAATCATAAAGCAACCAACTATTCAAATTTTTGGAATTTCAGAAAAGGAAGTAGGCAAAAACATATAAAACTTATTTAATGATATAATAGTCTAAAACTTATCAAGACTTGCAAGACAACTGGACACCTGGATACAAGAGGTTCAAATGTTCCCAAATAAATTTAACCCAAAAAATTCTTCTCCAAGGCATACTATAGTCAAACTATGAAAAGTCATAGACAGAGAATTCTAAAAACAGCCAGAGAAAAGCATCAAGCCACATATAAGGAAATCCGCATCAGAGTAACAACAGATTTCTCAGCAGAAACCTTACAGGACAGCAGAAAATGGTATGGATGATATATTCAAAGTGCTGAAAGCAGTGGGCAGGGGGTTGGGGGGACCTGTCAACCAAGAATACTATACCCAGCAAAGCTACTTTTCAAAAATATAGGGAGAAATAAATGAGAGAATTCATCACCTGTAGAGACTGGCCCTACAAGAAATGCTTAAGGGAGTTCTACATCTTGAGGCAAAAGCATGATATCTACCATCATTAAAACACATAAAAATGTAAAACTTGTTGGTAGAGCAGACACATAAATAAAAGAAAGGACTCAAATGTTACAACTACAAAAAACTACCAAACTGCAATGATAATAACAGAAGAGAGGAAGACAAGATATACAAAGCAACCAGAAAACAACAGAATGACAAGAGTAAGTCCTCACCTATCAATAATAATCCTGAATGTAAACAAATTAAATTTCCCACTTAAAATATATAGACTGGCTAAATGAATTTTAATGACCCAACTATATGCTGCCTACAAGAAACTCATTTCACCTGTAAAGAGATACAGACTGAAAGTGAAGAAATGGAAAAAGACACTCTATGCAAACAGATATTTAAAATGAACAGGAGCAGCTATACCTATGTTAGATAAAACAGACTTTAAGTCAAAAACTGCAAAAAGGCTGGCCACAGTGGCTCACACCTTTAATCCCAGCACATTGGGAGGATGAGGAGGGTGGATTGCTTGGGCCCAGGAGTTCAAGACCAGCATGGGCAATATGGCAAAACCTTATATTTACAAAAAATAGAAAACATTATCTGGGCCTGGGTGCACCTGTAGTCCTGGCTATTTGGGAGGCCAAGGTGGGAGAATCACTTGAACCCAGAAGGTGGAGGTTGCAATAAGCCATGATTGTGCCACTGAACTTCAGTCTAGTGACAGAGTGAAAAAAAAAAATACCTACAGAAAGAGACAAAGAAGTTTTTTATATAATAATAAAAGGATAAATTCAGCAAAAGAATATAACAATTCTAAATATATATGCCCCCAACAGTGGAACACTCAGCTCTATAAAGCAAATATAATTAGATCTAAAGGGAGAGAGGGATTCCAATACAATAATAGTTGGGGACTTTAGCACCCCACTTCCAGCATTAGACCAGATCATCTAAACAGAAAATCAACAAAAAAACATTGGATTTAAACTGCACTTTAGGCCAAATGTACCTGACAGACATTAACAGAACATTTTATTCAACAGCTGCAAAATGCTCATTCTTCTCATTAGTACATGGAATATTCTCCAGGATTGACCATATGTTAGGTAACATAGCAAATATCCACAAATTTTTTAACATTAAAACCATTTCAAATATCTTCTCAGAACACAATGGAATAAACTAGAAATCAATTACAAAACGAATGTTGGAAACTGTAAAAATGTACGGAAATAAAACACCATGCTCTTAAACTACCATTGGGTTGACGAAGAAATTAAGAAGGAAAATTTTAAATTTCTTGAAACAAATAAAAATGGAAATACAACATACCAAAATCTATGAGATACAGGAAAAGCTTTGCTAACAGGGAACTTCATAGCAATAAACACTTGCATCAAAAAGTAGAAAGACTATAAATGGACAACCTAACAATGTACCGCAAGGAAGTAGAAAAGCAAGAACAAATCAAAATCAAAATGACTAGATATGGACAAGGTGTGGTGGCTCACACCTGTATACCCAACACTTTGGGAGGCCAAGGCAGGCAGATCACCTAAGGTCAGGAGTTCAAGACCAGCCTGGACAACATGGCGAAACCCTGTCTCTACTAAAAATACAAAAATTAGCCAGGCATGGTGGTACATGCCTGTAATCCCAGCTACTCAGGAGGCTGAGGCAGGAGAATCACTTGAACCCGGGAGGCAGAGGTTGCAGTGAGCCAAGATCGCACCACTGCACTCCAGCCTGGGTGACAGAGCAAGACTCCATCTCAAAAAAAAAAAAAAAAAAAGATACTAGAAATGAAGAAACAAAGATCAGAAAACTAAATTAAACAGTGACTTAAAAAATACAAAGAATTAATAAAATGAAAAGTTGGTGTTTTGAAAAGACAAAATCAATACACTGCTAGCTCAACTAACCAAGAAGACCCAAATAAATAAAATCAGAAATGAAAAAGAAGGCATTACAACTGATACTACAGAAATAAAAAGAATCATTAGAGACTATTACAAACAACTATACATTAAGAAACTGTAAAACCCAGAGAAAAAATAGATAAATTCTTAGATACATACTACTTACCTAGATTGAACCAGGAAGAAATAGAAAACCTGAACACACCAATAACAAGCAACAAAATTGAAACAGTAATAAAAAGTCCCCCAACAACAACAAAAAAGCCCAGGACCAGAGTCCATCAAACTTACGCTGGTGAGGATGTGGAGAAAAGGGAACTCTTATACATTGTATGTGGGGATGTAAACTAGTATTAATGCAACCACTATGGAAAACAGTATTGAGAGTTCTCAAAAAACTAAAAATACCTGGGTGTGGTGGCTCACACCTGTAATCTTAACACAAGGGGGCCAAGGCAGGAGGATTGCTTGAGCATAGGAGTTTGAGACCAGCCTGGGCAATATAGTGAGACCTCATATCTACACAAAGTTTTTAAAAATTAGCCAGGCATGGTGGCACGTGCCTATAGTCCCAGCTATTTGGGAGGCTGAGGAGGGTGGATCCCTTGAGCCCAGGATATCAAGGCTGGAGTGGGCCGTGATTGTGCCATTGCGCTCCAACCTGGGAGACAGAGCAAGACCCCAACTCATTAAAACAAAAAAATTAAAAATAGAACTATCATATGACCCAGCAATCCTACTACTGGGTATCTATGTAAAGGAAAAGAAATCAGAATTTCAAAGGGATGCCTGCACTCACAGGTTTATCACAGCACTATTCACAATTACAAAAATATGGAACCAACCAAAGTGTTCATCAATGGATGAATGAATAAAGAAAATGTGGTGTATATTTACAAAATGGAATACTATTTAGCCAATAAAAAGAATGAAATCCTGTCATTTGCAAAAACACAGATGGAACTAGAGGTCATTGTGTTAAATGAAACAAGCCAGGCACAGAAAGACAAATACTGCATGTTCTCATTCATATGTGGGAGCTTAAAAAGTTGATATTGTAAAGGTAGAGAGTAGAATGATAGAGGCCGTGCACAGTGGTTCACGCATGTAATCCCAGCACTTTGGGAGGCTGAGGCAGGTGGATCACTTGAGGTCAGGAGTTCGAGATCAGCCTGGCCAAAATGGTGAAACCCCGCCTCTACCAAAAATACAAAAAAATTAGCCAGGTGTGGTGGCACACACCTGTAGTCCCAGCTACTTGGGAGGCTGCAGCAGGAGAATTATTTGAACCCAGGAGGCAGAGGTTGCAGCGAGCCAAGATCTCACCACTGCACTCCAGCCTGGGCGACAGAGCAAGACTCCATCTCAAAAAAAAAAAAAAAAAAAAAAAAAAGAGTAGATTTATAGACACTAGAGGCTGAGAAAGGTGAAAGAGTGGGGAAAGGAATGAAAAGAGGTACGTAATGGGTACAAACATACAGTAAGATAAAAGGTATACGTTCTATTGGTCAACAGCAGAGTGATTACAGTTAACAACAAATAGAAATGATAAATACTCAATATATAGACACTCAAATACTGACTTGATCATTACACATTCTATATGTGTAACAAAATATCACACGTACCCCATAAATATGTAAAATATTATGTATCAATAAAAAGGGAAAAATAAGTAAATGTTTGCTGTTATATTATTTTAAAAAAGAAAAAAGATATTAAGTTTCTAAAAAGACAAAAACATAGGTAACTTGCCCAATATACAGCTCATGAGTAGCAGATGCAGGATTTGAACCCAGGACTATCTAACTACAAAGCTGGTGTTGTTTCCAATCTATTAACTACACTCTGTGGACTGGGATAAGGAATGGTCTTTCCATTTCCACTGACTTTAAATACCTTAGTAGACAGAACACCTTTTTCTCTTTGCTTGTGCTCATTTTTCTGACTTAACCATGTGCCAGTAAACATATGGGTGATGCTAAAGATAAACCAACACTACTGATTTCCATTGCTACCTTCAAATATTGTCATTCACAGTTTGTGAGGGGTGGGACCACTGTCTGGATTGCTGAGGGGGTGGCCAACTGTTTGCATTTTGTTTATCATTGCTTTTGATGAGTCACAGAGAGTTGTGCATTATTCATAAACTTTAGATTTGAATAAGTTCCCTATGCAAATTCTGCTCACTGGTGGCTTCAATCCAGGATTGAAATAAATAGAAGCAGATAATGAAGTAGATAGCCCAACTTGTGCTTTCAATCTGTGTGAACTAATGCCCAGATAACCAGAGAGAGGTTGGGAGAGTGGGTTTTAACTCAGAGTTCTGTCACATATATTATAAAATGAAAATTGGAATATTGATAGATACATGACAAATCTGAAATAATCCATTAGGCATCTGAAAATTCCAATAGCCTTTAAAGTGAAAAAAAATAAAAAGGAAACAATCTCATGCAGGTGTTAGGAGTAAGAGCTGTTCCAATCAAAATGTGAACTAGCAAAAATCTGTCTTAAAGCTCTCAACCTCCCATTCTTCCTCCTTTTATTCCTAAGTGGTGCTCTCACCACCACCTATTCCTCAAATATTTAGATTAAATTATCTCTTTCCATTTACTAATCCACTCATTCTTCCTTCAAACCAAGGTACAAATGACTAATAGTAACTTAAAGAACTACTCTTTCCACAGGCATTTACACTTAAACTAAATCAATATCTTAAGTAAAGGGATTACGTTTTGTAGTGGACATCTGTCATTTGTAGTTGCCCCAAAATCTTTTTAATATCTCTTACCAAAGAAATGTATGCTGATATATATTAAAGAGAAGGTAACATATTGTGATGGTTAATTCTATGTGTCAACTTGATAGTCCACAGAGTGCCCAGATATTTGGTTAAATATCTTGGTGTGTCTTTGGTTAAATATTTTGGTTAAAAATCGGTTAAATATTCTTGGTGTGTCTGTTGAGGGTGTTTCTGGATGGCATTAACATCTGAGTATGTTCAATGAGTAAAGCAGATTCACCTCGCCCCAGTGTGAGTGGGCCTCATCCAGTCCATTGAAAGCTAGAACAGACTAAAGACAGTGTAAGAAAGAATTCTTTCTTTTTACCTATCTTCAAGCTGGAGCACTGGTCTTTGCCAGCCTTCAGACTTAAACTGTAACTATACCTTTGCTTCTCCTGGGTATCCAGCTTTTGGGACATCTCAGCCTCCATAGTCACATGAGCCAATTCCTGATAATAAATCCAATCTCTCATTAGATAGATGGATATATATATTTGGACAGAGTTTCACTCTTATTGCCCAGGCTAGAGTGCAATGGTGCGATCTCGGCTCACCACAACCTCCAGCTCCCAGGTTCAAGCAATTCTCCTGCCTCCGCCTCCCAAGTAGCTGGGCTGACAGGCATGCAGTACGACGCCCAGCTAATTTTGTATTTTTTAGTATAGATGGGGTTTCTCCACGTCGGTCAGGCTGGTCTCGAACTCCCAACCTCAGGTGATCCACCCACCTCGGCCTCCCAAAGTGCTGGGATTACAGGCATGAGCCACCGCGTCCGGCCTTATAAATATATATTTTATTGGTTCTGTTTCTCTGGAGAACCCAGACTAATACATACATTCATTATAAAAGACTAGAAAGTAATGAATACTTGTGGGTCTACCACCCAATCCAAGAAATAGCTTACTATTGCTCTCCACTTTTCTATTCTCTAGGCTTTTTACCAGATGCCCAAAAATATCTTGAGCACCTTCTTAACATTTTGAAAGTTTCCCACTTTGTTGATCTTGCCTTTTCAAAAACAAATTTCTAAAAACTGTACTTCCCAGCATTTCTTGTGCTAAGGTGCCAGTAGGTGATGGAGATTTCACTGAACAGATGCACCCATATTAGACATATTCAGAACCAAGTAATATGGAGGAAAGGCAGGGCATGGGGCACCCATATTTCTAGCACAGATTGGAACTAGCAGCTGTGTTGGCCTCCTGATCATAGCAGATGCTGTAACTCCCTTGGAAAGCCATTTTAGAATGTTGAAATGCACAATGGGGTTATTCCTGAAAGTTCACCTAGAGTCTATTTCTTCAGGCTTCACAATGTTTCTTTAATAATTTATCCCTTAATAAATTCATTCATGCTTAAAGCAACCAAAGTTAATTCATTGGCTGCAGTTAAGGAACTCTGACCAATTAAGAAAACTATACCAGAAATGATTGCAAACAACAGATTTCAAAAACATGAAAAACTTGGATTGGCTATCTGACCTGGTTGGTTTGAAGTGGGTGTTTGGGTACTATTAGGTGATTGGACACTAGTAATTATACCAGGTGGTAAAACAGCTTCTTAAATAACTACCTGTGATCATTTGGAGTAAAATGCCTTCTGAAGCTAAGGTTTGGCTTCCCTTTTGATTGCTGCAATATGCCACTATGTGGGGCTAAGGAAAAAGGAAGTATGGGTTAGGATAGCTGACTTTATTAGCATCAGTGAGCTTTAAAAAAAGAACAAGGCGGCTGGGCGCGGTGGCTCATGCCTGTAATCCCAACACTTTGGGAGGCCGAGGCAGGCAGATCACTTGAGTCCGGGAGTTTGAGACCAGTCTGGGCAAAATGGAAAAAACCCGTGGCCCACACCTGTAGTCCCAGCCATTAATACTTAAGAGGGTGAGGTGGGAGGATGGCTTGAGACCAGGAAGTGGAGGTTACAGTGAGCTGAGATCATGCCATCACACTCCAGCCTGGGTGACAGAACAAGACCCTGCCTCAAACAAAAAAAAGAAGGAAAAGTAAAAGGCCAAAGAATTTAAACTCACAGATCAAGGGATTGTTAGGGAAGGGACTGTTAGAGTTTATAGGACTCCTCTTAAAGAATTTTTATCTCTTATGGCCAAACAGCTGTCATGGCCAAAGAGCAAATGCAGAGTCAAATCTGGCCAGTTACTGAATTTCAATAGAGGCTGAATTCATGGTCCTCATTAGATCTCACACATGAAAGGGACTGGGAAGGAATGGACCAAAAGAATTGGAATGAAAGCATTTAGGAGGAACTGGATTATTCAGCACACTCAAACACCATTATGCCTCCCTTACCAAAAGAAGGAGTCCCTCCTCCCCAATCCGAAGATGTTGGTTTAAAGATCTTACAACAGGGGCGTCCAATCGTTTGGCTTCCCTGGGCCACATTGGAAGAAGCAGCATTGTCTTGGGCCACACATAAAATACACTAACACTAATGATAGCTGATAAGCTTTCAAAAAAAAAAATCACAAAATGCCAGGTGCGGTGGCGCACGCTTGTAATCCCAGCACGCTTGTAATCCCAGGCCGAGGCGGGTAGATCATGAGGTCAGGAGTTTGAGACCAGCCTGGCCAACACAGTGAAACCCCATCTCTACTAAAAATACAAAAATTAACTGAGTGTGGTAGTGCACACCTGTAATCCCAGCTACTCGGGAGGCTGAGGCAGGAGAATCTCTTGAACCCGGGAGGCGGAGGTTGCAGTGAGCCAAGATCGCACCACTGCACTCCAGCCTGGGCAACAGAGCTAGACTTCATCTCAAAAAAAAAAAAAAAAAAAAAAAAAACACACACAAAAAAATCTCATAATACTTTTAGAAACTTTACAAATTTGTGTTGTGCCACACTCATCAAAGCCATCCAGGTCTGCATGCAGCCTACAGGCCATGGGTTGGACAAGCTTGCCTTACAATGACCTCACCTGAGACAATTACTTCCTACAGGAATTCATACCCTACACCTATGACCTTTTATTTCCTCCACATTTATAACTAGTTCCAGATTCCAACATGCCCATAAAGGCCAATTTTAAAATTCAAACCTAGAAGGAAAAGATTCATACACCAGAAGAATTGCAAGATTTTGCTAAATAATATTTGCAAAAACCTGGAGAATATATTGAATTTCTACCAAAAACATAATTTTATAACACAAATTATTGACATAGACAAACTAACCAGAGGTTCTGGATTCATTCTACATAGCTTGAGCCAATTGTTAACTTGGCTGGTTGACTGAAACCTGGACTCCACTGTGGCCTATTGCTAAAAGAAGTTGAAATCCTAAGACTAGAGGCTTATAGTGATAAGAATGTTGGAATAAATATATCTTATACAACATCTCACATATACCCAGAGTAAGCCTAGAGAACACTGCCTTTTCCAAGTCATCAAGAAAAACACTGATGGGGCAAGAACAAGAATCCTTGAATAATGCTTTGATGAATTTATTCTGTACTCTGGAGAGGAAGGTGGGAGATACTGCTATTGGAATTAGTTCCCTGTTTTCAGTGGAGTTTATGGGTTCCCAGAGGGGCAGACACCAAATAGCAGGATTTAACTGCCAGAAACCTAGTAGCTATGATTATTATAATAGCAAAATAACTTGACTTGCAGGGATCCTTTGGTGGTAGCTAATTGATCACAGTACGCCTAAAAATGAACTAGATGAGCAGCCTGCAAAAGACATAGCTGACCTGTATAACTGAAAAAATTCTAGGCCTAGTGAATCTAGAATTAAATCATTATACTTGACTTCCATTATCACTAGAGAGTCAGGACCTATCTCCCAATACCTACACTCTCAATTCAGTGAATGAAAGGGAGGAACTTTGAGGAAGGACATCACAAGAACCTATGAAAATCTTCCTCTACCCCTTCCCCAAAAGGACCAACATCCATCCACCAAGGTAACTGTGTACTAGAGAAGGAGAAATATTTATACATTTCACAAATTATTGAACATGGCTTTGAACTTGTACTAATCCCTGGGAACCTAGAATATCATTGTTTCCCCTACTCAGAACAGGGCCTTATTTGTGGGAATCCAGTGATAGAGAGTTTGAGTCTGAGTCCATCTTATGATGGGTACAGAGTTTCTGTGAATACAACCTCTGGTTATTTCCCCCATTTCCTAACTTATAGTTTGAATGGATAAACCCAGGTAATAGCAGAATCCTCAAATTGGCTTCTGACCCAAAGTAAGCACCACTGGGACTGCCCCTTCCTAACAAAATAGTAAACCAAAAGCAACATTACACTTTTAGGAGAATTCTAGATATTAGTGACCTTATCAAAGAAAACTGCAGCCCTAAAGACTTGACCAAAAAAACTGTTAGAACTAATAAATGAATTTAGCAAAGTTGCAGGATACTAAATCAAATACAAAAATCACTAACATTTCTATATACTAACAACAAACTCTCCAAAAAAATTTTAATCTTATTTACAATAGCTACAAAAATATATAAAATGCTTAGGAATGAATTTAACCAAGGAGATGAAAGATATACATACTGAAATCTATGAAGCACTGATGAAAAAAATTGAAGAAGACAAAAATAAATGGAAAGATATTCCATGTTTATGGATTAGAAGAATTGACATTATTAAAATGTCCATACTACCTGAAGTGACCTACAAATTCAATGCAATCCCTGTCAAAATTCCAATGACATTTTCCCAGAAACAGAAAAAAAAAGGTCCTAAAATTTGTAGGGAACCATAAAAGATTCCGAAGAGTCAAAGAAATTTTGAGAAAAATAAACAACGCTGAAGGCATCATGTTGCCTGACTTCAAAATTGACTGCAAAGTTATAAAACTCAAAACAGCATGGTACTGGCATAAAAAGACACAGAGACCAATGAAACAGAATAGAGAGCCCAGAAATAAATCCAGATTTCTGTAGTCAATTGACTTTTGACAAAGATGCCAAGAACACATAATGAGGAAAGGACAGTCTTTTCAATAAATAGTGTTGAGAAAACTGGACATCAACATGCAGAAGAATGAAACTGGACCCTTATCTCACACCTTATATAAAATTCAACTCAAAAGGAATTAAAGACTTAAATGTAAGACTTGAAACCCTAAAACTACTAGAAGAAAATAGAAGAGAAAAGCTCAATGGCATTGGTCTGGGCAAAGACTTTTTGGATATGACCTGTAAAAGCACAGACAACAAAAGAAAACGTAGACAAGTGACATTACATCAAATTAAAAAGCTTCTATATTGCAAAGGAAACAATCAACAGAGTAAAGAGACAACCTATGGAATGGGAGAAAATATTTACAAACCATACATCTCATAAAGGGTTAATATTCAAAATATAGAAGGAACTCAACTCAATAGTAAGAACACAGATAACCTGATTTTTAAATGGTCAAAGGATCTGAATAGATATTTCCCAAAAGAAGATATACTAATGGCCAACAGGTATATTTAAAAATGTTCAACATCAGAGAAATGCAAATTAAAACCACAGTAAGATATCACCTCACACGTTAGAATGGATATTATCAAAAAGATAAAAGATAAGAAGTGTTGGTAATGATGTGGAGAAAAGGGAATCCTTGGGTACTATTGTTGGAAATGTAAATTAGTAGAGCCATTATAGAAAATAGTATTGAGGTTCCTCAAAATAAAAAGTGAACCACCATACGACCCAGCATTCCCACTACTGAGTATATATCCAAAGGAAATGAAATCAATATGTCAAAGACATATCTGGACTCCCATGCTCATTGTAGCCTTATTCACAATAGCCAATATATAGAATCAACCTAAGTGTCTATGTGCAGATAAATGGATAAAGAAAATGTAGTATATACACACAATGAAATACCACTCAGCCTTTAAAAAGAAGGAAATCCTGTCATTTGCAAAAACATGGATGAACCTGGAAGACATTATGTTGAGTAAAATAAGCCAGGCACTTAAAAAAAAAAATACTGAATGATCTTACCTACATACACGTGGAGCCTAAAAATGTTGAACTCACAGAAGCAGAGTAGAATGGTGGTTACCAGGGGCTGGGGGTTGGGGGTACTGGGGAGATGTTGGTCAAAGGATACAAAATTTCAGTTGATAGGAAGCATAAATTCAAGCGATCTATTGTACATCATGGTGACTATAGTTAATAATGATATATTGTATACTTGAAAATTGCTACGAGAGTGGATTTTAAGTGTTCTTGCCACAGAAAAAGATAATATATGAGATAATACATATGCTAATTAGCTTGATTTACCTCATTCCATAATTACATATCAAAACATCATGTTGCATACCATAAATATATATAACTTTTGTCAATTAAAGAAATAAAATTTTAAAAAATGAAAACTGCGGAAGTGGTGATTTCTATTACATCTCCATTTAACTCACCCGCTTAAAATGTGCAGTGAACAGATGGATTTTATGGATTATCAAAATCTTAATCAGTAACTTCAATTGCTGCTACTGTTCTTAACATTGTCTCTACCAGAGACACCACTCTGGCCATCTAGTATGCAGTTATGCTTACAACGGTTTTTTTCTCTACACTAGTAAGCCTAAAACACCATAACAATTTCCTTTCACCTGGCAGGAACAGTATCTTCGTGTTCTGCTTCTGAACTGCGTCAATTCTCTATACTTCTTTTGCATGTGAGGGAAGATGAAATTCTATCAGGTATAAGTACTATTTTTCCAGGTCTCCTGTACTAATAGCTAAATAAAATTCCTAGCAGAAATATGGACCACCTCAAAATTCACAGTCAATGAATGTGGAATGGAGGAGTTGGGGATATTTGGGCCTTTTCTATTAATAAATGCCCAAGAACAAGAATTTAGAGTCATTCTTTTTCTCAAGGGCTATTAGAAACACTACCTTAATTGAAATGGTTCACATGCTGCTGGATCACATGCAATTTAGTAGATCAACCAAACATTCTTCAAAGTTTAAAAAAAAAAAAATCCATCAAAGTGATGGTTAGGCTGAATGACAAAGTTGTTCTATGGAACTGACAAGTCAGTTCTAACCAATAGCACTGAATAGATTTAGTCTGAGACTCAATTCTCTTTGATTTAAAAAATGTCCTCATTCTTACCATACAATAGCAGTTTTTAAAGTTTGTTTGTTGTTATTATTAATGTAGCCATAGCCACAGACCTATTCCTTTTCTCTTGGTTCTGGAACCAATACTGAATTTGCTAGTTTGACTGAAAGCTTAAGCTCCCTACACCTCTGTAGTGAAAAAATAATAACACTACCCTCACTATAAATTCCATCAGGAGAGGAGTTATAAAGATGAATGAGGCCATCTTGGGCCAATTTCCTGTCTTATGTAAATATAAGACAAAGTTAAACTCATACAGGATTAGAACCATAGGCACTGTTTTTTAGATTCCCAGAAGAAAGTCACTTTATCAACATAAACCTGGCACAATTTTGAAACATAACAGCATTTATCTTATCAGCCCATTGACTTGCTGTAGTAAGTTGTGATATTTTCCTTATTATTTTATGCCCAGAGCCACAGAAGATCAATGTTACAAGTTAAGCAAACAGTGCAATATTTACAGCTTCCTCTGCTGGTGAATGTTAAAGTTATTTCCTAGGGCCCAGCTTCCTGAGGACCACAGGACAAGGTCATACATATGCTATGGAGGACAGTCAGTGCACTTTCCATAATGTTTAGTCCACAGATTAATGTCCGTGTCCTAAAGCAGGAAAGACAAGGAAAAGCTGCCATCTGTCATTAGCAGCAGAGGTATATAGTGATGAACCGATTTAGAGAATATACTGTTTACAAATAAGAAAGATGATCTGTACCCAGCTCTGGGCCAGAAACAAGCATTGATTTTATGGATGAGAAGGAAGTAGTGAAATATCACTTCCAAAGGGACCTGCTGGTGTCTGCATTTTCAAAATATCACCTCCATCAAGGAATCCTGGTGAGAATGTCAGCTACATGCTGGAGACTGCAAGAGCAACTGGGGCCCTTGAGAAGCTTTCTTTTTTCCCTTTTTTTTTTTTTTTTTTTTTGAGACGGGGTCTCACTCTGTCACCCAGGCTGGAGTGCAGTAGCATAATCATGGCTCACTGCAGCCTCCACCCTCCCAGGCCTCAAGCGCTCCTCTCGCCTCAGCTTCCTGAATAGCTGGGACTACAGGCATGCGCCACCATGCCTGGCTGATTTTTGTACTTTTTGTAGAAACGGGGTTTCGCCATGTTGCCCAGGCTGGTCTCAAACTCCTAGGCTCAAGCGATCTGCCCACCTCAGCCTCCCAAAGTGCTAGGATTACAGGCGTGAGCCACTGCACCTGGCCAAAGCTTTATTTCTATGGCATCAGGGGAAGAAGGGAACTAATCCTTAGGTGATGCTGGAAGCTGAGTTTCATGGGTCACTGAGAAGTCAACTGTCACACACACCTGAACATATACCATGGATCAGAAACTAGACTATGGTGAAAGATACACATGGGGTTAAGACAAGGAGTTCACAAGAAACTCACAGTTCAGCAGAGAAGACAAATACACAAGCCAGCCATTAGCAGACAAGGGCTTCCAGTCCCCACCTTTTCCCCGACATAGTAAATACTTTCTTTCCCTGCCTGCTGGTGCCTCCCTGGCCTGCTGGTGCCTCCCTGGCCATCAGGGGAGTATGCAGCTTTACTGGACACTTCCAGGACTTTGGGTTGCAGTCCCAGAGAATGAAAAGGTAAAGACCTAAGGAGGGGGCCTGCTATGCAGAGAGATTGGGCAGATGTACCAAGAAGTGGAGGAAGGGGAGAGAAAAGACGGAAGAGTAGAAGTAGGAAAGGCTCCAGGGCACTGTGATTGGAGAGATTTGGAGAGAAGAAAGGGGTTTCAAGAAATGTTGCTAGGCATTCCAGTTTTGATTCCTTTTAAAATTGTTTTGCAACTGTAAAGGTTGGGCTTCCTTTTCGTTACTCTGTGCTACTTGAACTGTTCCTTTTTATCGTCTCTTTGTAGAGACTAGACCAGGTGGGACCTCAGAAGCAGAACTCAGCTTTCCCAATGTGTGGGCAAATTACTCACATCACTCAGCTGTGATTAAAATCGACCCACTAGGTCTGAGCCCAAGTGCAAAGAATGGAGGTTGAGCAGGCTCAAGTCATAGTGGTTATTTACGTAAAAATAAAAAGCCAAACAAACACTGGGAAGGCAATGCCATAATCAGTGCTATTAAATATGGGAGAATGTGCAGTGAGGGAGGCATTGTGCCAGCCAGAAAACCAGCCTGGGCAGTAAAGCAGCTTCCCGAACTTCAACCAAATATGACCACCTGGAGAACTGGTTAAAGTGCAGGGTGGCTACTATTTAAAAAAATTGTTTTAACAGAAAATAACAAGTGTTGGTGAGCACGTGGAGAAGTTGGAATCCTTGCGTACTGTTGATGGGAATGTAAAATGGTGTAGTTGCTATTGAAAACAGAGTGGTAGTTCCTCAAAAAATTAAACATAGAATTACCATATGATTCCTTAATTCCATTTCTGGGTATACACAAAACGTGAAAGCAGGGTCTCAAAGAGATATAATACCCATGTTTATTGCAGCACTATTCGCAATAGCCAAGAGGTGGAAGCAACCCAAATGCACATCAATAGGTGAAGGGATAAACAAACTGTTGTATATACATACAATGGAATATAATTCCATCTTTAAAAGGACGGAAATTCTGACACGTTACAACATAGATGAACCTTGAGGATATTGTGCTAAGTGGAATAAGCCAGCCACAAAAAGACAAATACTGTATTATTTCACTTACATAGGTACCTGGAATAGTCAGATTTATAAAGACAAAGTAGAATGGTGGTTGCCAGGATCTGCAGGGAAAGGGACATGTTGTTTAGTGGGTATAGAGTTTCACTTTTGCAACATGAAAAGTGTTCTGGAGATTGGTTGCACAATAATGTAAATGTGCTTAACACTAGTGAAGTATACACTTAAAATGGTTAAGATGGTAAACTTTGTTATGTGTATTTTACCACCAGAAGGATTTTTAAAGCAGGTTCTGGTTTAGTAAATCTAGGATGGAGCTAAAGATCCTGCATTTCTAACCATGTGTCTTCCCCGACCCCTGTTGACTTCAAAAGGGACAGTACCATGTTTGAGAGGCCAATGAATTAGACCTAGAGCCAGTGAACAAGACAGAGGGTTAATTGAGGGGACTTACATACGGGGTGGTCCAATGGTAGCAGGCTGGACAGGAGAACTGCTACTGTTTGTAAAAAGTATGCAGCTTGTGTCGCGTTTTCACTCAGCACTTCTTCCTTAGCAACCTCCACTTGGCAACCTTCATTTAACCAAAAACAAAGAGGCTCAATCCCCTGTATGGCCTGTGTTCCACGGGATGGCCTGGGGGTTCAGATGTTCCTCATATATAAGGAATGAATCTCCAGGTTGGTCACTTCCGGATTCCTGAGCTCGGAACTCCTAACACACATTCTTCTTAGACCGTAGGGTCATTCTCATGGTATGCTTAAGTTAACTTATCATTATCCAGTGCATCCATCATACATCATGTTTACCTTATCCTTTCCTGTCTACATATTAGAATCAACTAGGGATATTTTTAAAATTCTGTAGCCCAGGCTACACCCCAGACCCACTTAATCACAGTCTCTGGGGTGGGGCCCAGGCATAGGTGGATTTTGAAGCTCCCCAGATGGTTCCAATGTGTAGAAAAGTTTGGAAACCACTGTTATCCACTGAATTATTTTTCACAGCTTGAATCCATCTCACTCTATTCAAATAAAGAACTAACTGAACAATCCAGAACAGAGTTCTTGATCAAGGTCGCACTTTAGAATCACCTGATAGAGCATTTAAAATACCTGTGTTTTGGCTCCACTACTTCCCACCACCCAAGAGATTTTAATTTAATTGATCTGGAAAAAGGCTCAGGAATAGGGTAGTTTTTACAGCTTCTCAGGCAGTTCTAACAGAAAGCTACTGTCTGAGATGTTTCCGTGTTAACTGAGACCTTCTGCTCAGTCTACCTCTCTGTTCTCTGATGCTAGCCCGCCTTCTCAGACTCTGCCCTGTCCCCTTCCCTGTCCTCCATATTAGTCCCAGCATCCCACACTTTCAGATTGGTTTGATTACACAACAATTGAGGAGTGGCTGATGATTAAAGAAGCACAATCCCATTTAATCAAGTGTATCTGGCGGTACTAAATGCTCTCAGAAATCACAGATTTGATACTTTTGTGCCAATTAGCTTCATGCACACAAAATTCTAATCTGTGGTCACAAAACACACAGTTTACTTAAGCCTCGTGTCATTCATTACCAAAGAAGTCAGAAAAAGGGTGATTGGTTCATACAACCTGTCCTACTCTGAGGGTGGAGTATGCAGGGAATTTTTACACTATATACACTAATTGTGTTTTATTCATTCAGTCGTTTAAAAATATACATTTGTTGAGAGCCTACTATGTTTCAGGCACAGTTTAAAGTGCTTGAATAAAACCAGCATGTACTCCCTCAGCTGTGAAAGTTGCCCTTTCCCAGATTAGCTTTAAAATCTAAAGACTTCACATGAAAATGGTTAAGGTGGTAAATTTCATGTTATATGTTCTTTACCACAATGAAAATTAAACTGTAAAAAAAAAAATCGAAAGATTTGTACCTTAGATGTGAAACAAGGAATGCATTCACATTATTATCTGGATACGCTTTGGGATGGTCAAAAAAATGTTAAGCATATTTACAAAGTCACTTTATTAGGTACGGGAAAATCATGGGAGCCATTGCATAATATCTGGGATTAATAATAGCACTATAATGCAGAACTTCAGCATTCCGGCAGCATATTAAGCCATCTCTAATGTTCGACCTACAGGTTTATGCAACCTCTGGGGCACAGTGTCAGGTGGGGCTAAAAAGAAAACACACTTTATAAACATTGATTGCTTCTTGCTACATCTTGCTAATGTAATCTGTGTTGCAGATTAGAATTAGCATAATATTATTACAGGTAATGCCAGACAAAAAATGGCCTGAGCCACAGTGCTGTTTTTGGATTTGGTTTTATTCTTCAGGAGGTCACTTTAAGAAGAGCATAGCAAGACTTAGTGTTTTCCTGCCAAGCTTGTAAGGGAGGACAACTTCTCTGCCCTTTCCTTGTTCAAAGAATAAATTGTGAGTAATAGGCTACATCACTGCTTTGTGTATGAATGCTCCTGGTCAAAGAACATTTAACAGAATTGTGTTAGGTCACAGGCTTGGTTTTGTTTTTGATTTTTAGCTCCATTTGACCTTTCAGATCAAAACTGTGACTAACCGCAATGTGTGGGACAATTACATTATGATGTGCTATTTGTAAAGAACCCGAACTGCGGCCTTTCTAGACATATGTGCTTGCACCCACCTATACCTCTGTACAACTCTTCTAAGTACCAATTTTCTGCTGATTGCATGTTGGTCTCTCACATCTGCCATATTTTACTCTAAATCTCTTGCAGGCAGAGGCTTTGCCTGTTTAGTAGGATATATTTCATGCCTATCGAGCTGTTGGACATCTAATAGCTCTTTCATTATTGTTTACTCACCTCCTTTAACATTGCTTACTAAGGCCAGGTGCGTGGTGGCTCATGCCTATAATCCCAACAATTTGGGAGGCTGAGGGGGACCGATCACTTGAGGTCAGGAGTTGAAGACCACCCTGGCCAACATGGTGAAGCCCTATCTCCACTAAAAATACAAAAATTAGCCAGGTGTGGTGGCGTACACCTGTAATCCCAGCTACCCAGGAGACAGAGGTTGCAGTGAGCCAAGATCACCCCACTGCACTCCAGCCTGGGCAACAGAGCCCGACTCCACCAAAAAAAAAAAAAAAAATTTGCTTACTGAGAACTACAGAAAAGACACTCACCACTGATCCTCCAATCAATCTTGAATCCAGGGGCATGCTGGAAGGAAGGAATCCCTGCTGGGTGGGTAGGCTAGATGCTTGAGTTGTGTCTGCAGCCTTCAGTTTGGTCTAAATGTCTGAACTCTAACCCTCTCAGACTCTTCAGTCCCTACTACCCACACAAATACATCCCACACTCTGATGTCAACTTGACACTCTGGCCTGGGTCTTCATCTCTCTTCTCCTGGACCACCTTACACCCAGCCCTCTGTCTTTTACTTCCACCCACAATCCAGAACTGAAAAACATGTTTCCTGACTAGGATATTAGTTCTCATGTTCACTCAAAATTGAAAGGGGACCCTTGGCCAAAAGACTTAATTAAGCTCATAATTTTTCTGATGGTAGAACTAAGAGATGAAGCTGTGGTTTTGACTTTTCCCCATGGGAAGAAACAAGAATGTGGAGGTTGTTGTGCTACTGACTGATACTGACTCTGACTCTGGAAAAACATTTTTCCCTATGAGATAGATTGGTGTCAACCACAAATACTCTTTACTGATCTCATGTTCACATTTTCCTGATTTCAGATATCTTTGTCATTGCTATTGCACTTCTTCAGGTTAATTATAGAGAAAAGTGATGATTTTTTAAGTACTTAACTCAAGGATGGTTCAAAATTTTAACTTGCAAGTACTTGAGATTAAGGCATATGGATTGTATCCTAATGAATGTGCAAGGGAACTTTATTTTGTATAACTAATATTGTTGTCTTTCCCAATTAGAATATCTTCATTCCTTCCTCTGAATAAGAAGATAATACTAGTTCATCATAAAAATGCAGGCAGCATAAGAACATATATAAGAAGTGAAAATTATCTACAATCGCATATCCAACAACTTCTGAGAATTTTTTAAATTGAGATATAGGTCACATACCATAAAATTCACTGTTTTAAAGTGCGCGATTTGGGGGTTTTAGTATATTCACAAGGCTGTGTGACTATCACCATTATCTAGTTCCAAAAACTTTTCATCACTCCAAAGAAACCCCCCTACCTATTAGCAATACTTCCCATCTCCCATCCCCTGAGTCCCTGGCAACCACTAATCTACCTTTTTTTTTCTTTTTTTTTTTTTTTTAAGATAGAGTCTCACTCTGTTGCCCAGGCTGCAGTGCAGTGGCATGATCTTGGCTCACTGCAACCTCCACCTCCTGGGTTCAAGTGATTCTCCTGCCTTAGACTCCAGAGTAGCTGAGACTACAGGCACACACCACCATGCCCAGCTAATTATTATTTTTTTTTTTAGTAGAGACAGGGTTTCACCATGTTGGCCAGGCTGGTCTCAAACTCCTGGCCTCAAGTGATCCGCCTGCCTCAGCTTCCCAAAGTGCTGGGATTAAAGGCATGAGCTACCGCACCCATCCTACTTTTCTGTCCCTGTGGATTTGCCTATTCTGGACATTTCATAAAAATAAAGTCATACTATACATGTGGTCTTTTGTGTCTGGCCTCTTTCAGTTAGCTCTTTCATTTAAAGAGGACTTCACCTCTTTCAGTGTTTTCAAGGCTCATCCATATTGTAGCAGGTAATAGTACTTCATTCCGTTTTATGCCTGAACAACATGACATTATATGGATACACCACATTTTATTTATCCATTTGTCATTTGTTGAACATTTGAGTTGTTTCCAATTGGGGGCTATTATGAGTAACACTGCAATGAACATTCATGTACAAGATTTTGTGTGAACAAATGTTTTCAAATCTTTTTGCCTAAGAATATTTTCATAGATAACATTTCAGACTGTTTTCTATGCATATCTAGATTGACAGGTAAATATATTTTGATATGTTATCATTGCCAACTATTTGCTCCCCTCTCCTATAGGAGAATTAATGAAACCTTCAGTTGCCAAATGACTTGGAGTTCCTTCTGTGGGAAGAATATATATCCCTACTCTATCATCATGGCCAACATGCTGCTTGCCTTGGCCAATGGCCTATGGTGGACATCACATACACCACGACAGACCGGAAGTTTAAAGAGCCATTGTGTGTTTCTCTGAGTTCTCTTGCTCTTTTCCTCTGCTATGAGTAGGAGATGGCTTCCTCAACTTGGGTCCCAGAATAAGCAGACACAAGGAGCTGAAATGCAGATTCCTGTAGCCATTAACATATGTATAAAAGAGAAATATATATATATGAAAGAAGAATACATTATTATTATAAGCCACTGAGACTTGGGGGGGTCATGATTACTGTAGCAAAGCGAACTAATGCATAAATGAATTATTTATCACCTGCTTGTTCTGCCTAACAATATAGTGTAGACATCTTTACAGATGTAAACATAAAAAGGTGGTGTTGCAGAAACTGAATTCCAAATAGATTAGGTGACTTGTTCCAGGTGACAGAATTAGTAAGACAGACAAAAGTCAATTTTATATTCCTATTCTGATTTGCAATCCAGTTTTCTAATTAAAGCAAAAGAGGGGGTAATCTTGGACATTTTGGTGAGATTACAGGAGGTTTATGAAGACCCTCATGCTACTACGTGATTGTTGGGCTGAAAATTCCAAACTCACTCATGCTGTACTAATGAGTTAATACTAATTGGAAAATTGTAATAAGCTGAAATGTGTGTAGTGTGCTTTCCACAAAAAAAGTATTTTAGAAGGAGTGGGGCACATTATAAGAGTTAATCCTTATTCTTTATCTCTGCAGCCATTGGGTCTGGGATCACTACTGACAATTAAGTAGCTCACTACTTTCAATCCATTTTGCATGCCTTACCGAACTGCCAATCTGTTTTGTGTGATTTAACATAATTGCCTGCCTCTGCCCTGGAGGCTGAATGCTTAGCCTGCAAGGGCCACTTGTGGAAGGAAATCTTGGCCAGCATCTGTCCATGCTCCATCTGGTTTAAGGCACTGTTTCCACCTCTTTTCCTATCTTACACTTACAAATAAATAACAGCCTTGTATAGCTAACTTTCAGAAAGAACGGATTTTGCTAAACCATCACTATTGTTTAAAAAGAAAAAAAAATAGCCAGCAGCTTACAAATCCCCATGATTGCAGCCCTCACATGCTATCTTGATAACACTTACAGGTGATAAAATTGCCACTGGTGGTCTTCAGAAGCCTAGACCCAGTAGGCCAATACAGGAAGACTTTTCCTTCCTTGTTTATACTGAGTAGGCAAAACCCCATTACAAATAACTGATTTCTATGCAATCATAGAGGTGAGAATAGTTAAGCAGTTTCTTTTATCAGTATCTTCTTTTTCTCAGACCTATTGGCATTTACACACATAAACATACAGCATACTTGCAGAACACTACAAGTTGTTCACCTTTTTCACCAGATCAATGTTCTGCTTCTTTTTGCATAAGCCTTTAGAGATCCTCTTAGTAGTGGACTAACCTCTCAATTTACAAGGAAGAAAAATAATACCCTTGGACCTGAAAGAGCATTTCCTAGGTCATAAAGTGAGTGGCAGAGCTGAGACTAGAATCCCATCTCCTGACTCCCCAGCCAGTGCTCTTTCCATTCCAAGCCACGTCCTTAGCAAGTGTACAACCAAGACGGAGTTTGTAAGACCTGTTCAAAACAGGACCAAGATGTCCCCAGCGAATCTTCTAGAAAGTTGAACCACCAAGGAAAGTGCCCTGTCAATGGGTATAAAGCCTGGAAAGGACCAGGACGAAAGATGTCTACTAAGGTGAGGAATGGGAACAGACACAGGCCTTTATCTGATGACAGAAGTGTGACCAAGTAAGCATCTACAATCCTCACATTGTCTCCCCCAGGAGGTCGAGTCAGGATTCATCAGAGGTAGCATCCTCAAGAACAAATGGACAAGAAATACTGAGGAGGGTAGTTGTTAAGCCACTTCAGATTTATTAACCCCTTAGCCCAGCAAGATCTGAGTTTGGTCTATGAGAGGCAGAAGCAACTTTAACCCTGCTGGCTCCCATGAGATTCATGATTCTCCTCACCCAGCCAGGAACCTTCAGTACCCTGGGCTGAATGCAGAGCCACATTCTCTGGCCAGATTCAGGGCTTCACCAGAGTGTCCACATTTTCCATGACCCAAGTGTCATCTGGAACTATGAGGAAGGTCAGGGAAGGCAAGATCCCGACAAAACAGGGTAGGGGGAAAACTAAACTCAGCAGATAACCCTAAAATACCGATGACCAATCCAAGCTCAAGCTTCCAAGAGAGAATCAGTAACGCCCTTCATGAGAGGCTCGCACAGGGCTTGGTCTATTTGTTTTTAAAACACTAGGTTATTCTTAGGCACACAGTTTTGTAAGGTCTCCAAGATAAGCCAGCTAAAAAGGTGAGACACAGAGGCTCAGCAACAGGACTTGTGGAAAAAATTAGGTCATTCATTGTTCTAAGGCCTCAGAGGGCCAACAATCCAAATGGCTTTGCTTTTTGAGCTTTAGGCAATTGTTGGGGAAATGGGGTGGGTGAAGAAATCTCGTGCTATGCAACAGTGTAGAAAACAGACAGACATGGTGTGATAATCCTAATAGAAAGATCTGTTTCCTGTAAGTAGGAAGAGTTGTAAATCAGTAGAATTTTTGGTAGAAACCTCTACATAGATTATCCTTGACACTTTAAATTTCTTGCCCTTTTCTCCTTTCTCTCAACTCCCTCAAATAGCCTGTGCTCACTGAAAAAACAAATTTTAAATGCCAAATAAATCTTCACTCTGACTACAAAACTCCACTGTGTAGGCATTCTGTTACTGCTTATTATTAAGTAATTTCTGTGTTCAAAATGTAATCTGTTTTCCCCTTTTCTCTTTCTTTCAAACTCCCCCCACCTTCTACACTCCCAACCTGTTGTTTCTCAAAGCTTACCTACAAGGCAGGGCAAGGAGAGTTTCACCTGCACATTCCTCTGGAACTCAGAAAGCAGGGTTAAGTGGCAAGATCAAGGATATAGAGCCAGCCAGGGGCAGAGCAAGAGCCTGGAGGCCCTACCACCCAGGGCTCAGCTTGCCTCGTTATCATACTGCCTCTTGAAAATCCTTGCTGAGATTTGAGTTCTTCCAGCTTTTATTGTCACCATTAAAAATATTAATGGTCCAGAAATGCAAAAGCCCAACTAGAGTTTCCTTGAAATGCCTTACCACGATGGAGGCACACTGTGTGTGAAGCATCATTAAACTCCACTGCCTGCCCATGGACCAAGCAAGGGGAAAGAGCAATAGATCCTCCTTGTAAAACTAAAGGTATATTCAAAGTCACCCTCATTAGCCTGAGCTTTTCACCCATATTACAATCATGGCTCTATTAATAAGAGGATCCCATCACAGTAGCACTCTGGTGTCAGCATCTTCATTACCAGAGGTAGACATTGTATCTGAGATGTCAAGCTATGTTTAAACGCTGGATTTTTCTTGCAGGAGAGCCTTGGTGAATCACTCTTCTTTCTCTCTCCATCCGCTTGCCTTGCATGTTTTGCAATTACAAATGTGCTTCCACATTTATGATGAGAGCTACCAAGGGCTGGATTCAGAAGTACCATTCTGCTCCAGAATGCTGGGCTATGTGGGCTCCAAGTGTGACCCTGCCCTGGGGAGGCTGGAAGCCAAGGAGCACCTCCAGGAACCAACTGTAATAAGACATGGCCAGTTATTGGTCCTCCTGACCAAGACCATGTGCTGAGAGGATCAGAGCTGCTGCCTGAACCCCAGTAGTCAAAGTAAAAGAGGATTGCTATTGAAGGTATCTATTGGTATAGCAACACTAAGCCAGATTTAGAGCCCAAGTCTTCCAAATCAACATTTGAGCTGTTCACTATGAGAAGCTTGGGGCTATACCACTAAATTCTAATTTTAATCATTCATCCTGAGATGTTTTATATTTTGATATCAAAAAGCCTTCAAAGGTTGATCCTGGATGGCATCTGCCTGAATCTTACCTGACAACAGTATGCAAAGGAAGGACACCTGTATCCTAATCCCATTTCCAGCCATAAATGGCCATGTGACAAAGCTATAGGACCTCTCTCAGCCTTCTCAGTTTCCTTATCAGAGCAAAGGTGATACTTCCTACTAAGCCAAGTACTTCAACAATGACATTAGGTAATACAGGCAAAGACACACGGGAAAAAGTTAAGCACTGTGGTCATGAAGGAGACAATTGTTTTTTTTTTCTTTCTTTGCTTGTGCTATTATCCTGCCATGTGAAAACTTGAGGACTCTGGTTAGTCAGAGCCAATGTCAGAAGATTTTAAACATCCTCAGTGTCCATTTATAAGAATTCCCTGAAGTCTTGGTGTATGTTATGGTTTGGATGTGCTTTGTCCCTGCTGAAACTCATGGTGAAGTTTGATCCCCAATGTGCACTATTGGGAGGTGGAACCTAGAGGGACTCGTGGGTCATGGGGGTGGATCCTTTATGAATAGATTACTGCCCTTCCACAGGGGTGAATGAGTTCTCATTCTTGTGTGAATGGATTAGTTTCCTCCAGGACAGGCTGTTAAAAAAGAGTCTGGCTTCCCCAGTTTTCCCCTCTTGCTTCCTCTCTTGCCATGTGATCTCTTCACACATGCCTGCTCCCCTTTCATTGTCTGCCATGAGTCAAAGCAGCATGAGAACCTCACCAGATGCAGCTGCCCCACCTTGGACTCTTTGGCCACCAGAATCATGAGCCAAATAAACCTCTTTTTTATTTTTAAACAAATTACCCAGTCACAGCTAACACAAAAATGGACTAAGACAGTGTATTCTCTTTGTAATATCAATTATATTTACCTCTTCAGGGGATATGAATATGTGTCCTTTTTATTTTTATTTTTTTTTATTTTTTGAGACAGAGTCTTGCTCTGTTGCTCAGACTGGAATGCAATGGCACAGTCTCAGCTCACTGCAGCCTCCACCTGCCAGGTTCCAGCGATTCTCCTGCCTCAGCCTCCCGCGTAGCTGGGATTACAGGTGCCCACCACCAGGTGTGGCTAATTTTTGTATTTTTAGTAGAGACAGGGTTTCGCCATGTTGGCCAGGCTGATCTCGAACTCCTGACCTCAGGTGATCCGCCGACCTCAGCCTCCCAAAGTGCTGGGATTACAGGCATGGGCCACCACGTCCAGCCATGTGTGTGTGTTCTTGCCCAAGCCTTTCAATGACACAAGAACCAGTTTCCAAGAATTTTTTTAATGTATTTTCTGTTAAGGATGGCTTCTTCTCGGACCTTCTCTCCAGTATCAACCTAAAATCAAAGGTTACCATGCAGCTTGCAGGGTAACCTGGACTTTAATGTAAACCTGTCTTGTGATGTTGTGAGATGCAAATGGATAAAAATTACTGAGATGGCAACTGTTTGAAAAGCAGCCTGCCCTTGGAGCAGAGGCCTCCATTACTCAGCCTAAACAGTCATCATGGCCTCTATTTGTTAAAAACAAAATAAAACCATGTTAAATCAAGTTCAGCCTAAAGCTCTCTGCTTACATATTTTAAGTTCAGCCTAAAGGTTTTTCTGTACATTGTGAACTATAAGAAGTGGAGGCGTAACCAGACCATAGCCTACACTTGTGCCAATCACCAAGTTTTGGCCAATCCAATGTAGCTAACTGTTCAACCATGTACAAATAAGGCAAATGCCGAGCTGTAACCAAATCCAGCTGTTTCCATACATCACTTCCATTTTCTGTACATCACTTTCCTTTTTCTGTCCATAAATCTTCCACCACGTGGCTGCCCGATTCACGAATTGTTCATTGTTCAATTAAACTCCTTTAAATTTAACTTGGTTGAAGGAAGTTTTTCTTGTTTTTTTTTTTTTTTTTTGGTTTTTTTTTTGAGACGAAGTCTCACTGTCGCCCAGGCTGGAGTGCAGTGGCGCGATCTCAGCTCACTGCAACCTCTGCCTCTCAGGTTCAAACAATTCTCCTGCCTCAGCCTCCCGAGTAGCTGGGATTACTGGCATGTGCCACCACACACAGCTAATTTTTGTATTTTTAGTAGAGATGGGGTTTTGCCATGTTGCCCAGGCTGGTCTCAAACTCCTGCTTTAAGGGATCCACCTGCCTTGGCCTCCCAATGTGCTAGGATTACAGGCAAGAGCCACTGTGCCCAGCCAAGTTTTTCTTTTATCAACCAAAAAACCCTGAGTGACTCAGAAAGTAACTTGCAGTAGGAAAAAAGAAAGAGAAAGAGACAGAGATAAAGAGGTGGATTAAAGAGACTTGAATCATGTTGATACGTACTCTGTACCCCCAGATATAAGGCCATGAGAAGGAAACTTTATTCTATGCAAAGAATCAGTGGTATTCTTCCCCAAAACCCATAACCTTAGTCTAATCATAAGAGAACATCGGACAAATCCAAATTGAGAGACTTTCTACAAAATACCTGACCAGAACTCTTCAAAATTGTCAAGGTCATGTAAAACAAGACTGACTAACGCACAAATCAGAGGAGTCTAAGGAATCATAATGACTATTAATAAATGTATTGTGGTCTCCTGAATTGGGCTCTGGAACAGAAAAAAAAGTGGCATCAAGGGAAAAACTAGTGAAAATCTGAATAAAGCCTACAGGTTAGTTAATAGTAATATACCAATTATTACCTCAGTTTTGAGAAGTATGCAGTAATTATGTAAGATGCTAATAGAAGGGGGACTGGCTGAAAAGTACACAGGAACTCTCTGTACTATGTCTGCAACTTTTTTGTAAATCTACAATTATTCCAAAATAAACAGTTTATTTTGAAAAGGGGCAAAGAGAGACTTAATAAACATATCAGCCAGTCATATTATAGGACTTTACTTGAATCATGATCAAACTATTTTAAAAATTTGTTTATGAGACAACTGAAAATTTAAATACAGTATATTTTATTATATTAAGAAATTAATTATTAACCACTTTTAAGCGTATTTGTGATATTGTGGTTATATTTTTAAAAAGAAGTCTTTAATTTTTAGAAAAACACACAAATATAGATTAAATGATATGATGTCTTGAATTTGCTTCAAAAATAATACAGGGGGGAGAAATTAGTAGGGATATAGGTTAACAAGATATCAGAAAATAATTATGGAAAATGAGTGATGGCATGATAGTTTTGTTTTGTTTTGTTTTGTTTTTGAGACAGAGTCTCGCTCTATCGCCCAGGCTGGAGTGCAGTGGCGTGATCTTGGCTCACTGCTACCTTTGCCTCCCGGGTTCAAGCGATTCTCATGCCCCAGCCTCCTGAGTAAGCTGGGATTACAGGCGTGCGCCACCATGCCAGGCTAATATTTGTATTTTTAGTAGAGATGGGGTTTCATCATGTTGGCCAGGCTGGTCTTGAACTCCTGACCTCAGGTGATCCACCTGCCTCAGCCTCCCAAAGTGCTGGGATTACAGGTGTGAGGCACTGCATCTGGGGAGAGTTTGTTATTTTTATTTTGCCTTGTTTTGTATATGTTCGAAGTTTTCCAGAATTAAAAAAACTAATTTTAAGAATCCAAAGAAGAAAAACCATAAGCCCCTAACATTTCGATCACATAGCATTATCTTTGCTGCTGTATTTGCCATCTCAGCAACTCCCCAATTATTGTCATTCAGTTTGCCATTCTTACCAAACCACAGACGAGCTCTGGAGCCAAAGTCCTCTCTAGATCTGTCCACTCACATGAGCCTCTGGAACTTATCAAGCGTATGAAAACATCATCATTCACCTGGAAAACTAACCCCAGGAAGCAGAAGGGGTTTTTGCCTACTCTGCTGGCTACAGGGGCCATCTAGGCCCAATAGCAAGGAAATGAGGGTGTCTGTCCAAGCCTCAGGGCAGCCCCATCCTTCATCCAACTCTAAGAGCAGAAAGGTCCCTCCTCTCTCTCTTGGAGATGGTTTAGACACTTTAGTTCCTTTCAACCTCGAAGCAAATTGGATCTGAATGCAGATGAGCAAGAACAGAATATAGACAAGTCAAGACTTAATTTTAATGCAGACCTTTTTTCCCCCCAATGCAGAAGTCTTATTAAAGAAACAGCATGATGCTGACAGGATAGTGTTTGTAAGTAGAAATAACACTTATTATAACAAGTCAGAACAGCAGGCAGATAGGTTTGTTTGTTTGTTAATTATATCTGGTTTTATTTTCTAATGAGTGCCTTAAGAAAGGGGGGAATCATTCTGACAGCTGTTTGAAACTAACTTTTAAACCCTCTTAGTAAAATGATATGGAGCCATCCTGTTCTATGAAGCAACAGGAGGTTCCCCCACCCACCATTTTGTCCATCGGATCCATGAAGATTAATGATTTATAATCCCATGAATGGGATCTAAATTCCTGCTTTAATAGATACAGAAAGTTTTTCGCTTACCAGTGGGGAAGGTACTGATAGAGACATGCCTAGAATGCATATGTAATTTGTCCACATTTATAGAATGTAATCTACAGCTCTTCTCTAAGTATCATATTCCCAGAAAGACAAAACATATTTATCTTTAGAGGAAAGTGTTAACTTTATCCAGACTAACTTTAACTAAATGCCTACACAGCCATGAATCAGAAAAGACATACAACTTTTAAAACAAGGACTGAGCAAAGAAAGGAAACACAAACCTGTCTGGGGAACGGGGTTGGGAGTGAATTAACTGGCAATAGTGTTTTTAAATTGCCCTAGAGGTAAATTAAGCCTCCTACTTTTTTGTCAGAAATGAGTAATTACTAGAAGGAGGCAGCGTAGTCCACATCTTGGCATTTTTATCGAGAATTAAATCTGCACATTATACATTCACACTCTATGTTTAAAAAAAGAGACACTTTTTAGTGAAACTATAAACACCTGCAAAGCCAAACAGGGATTCTTGAGAGATCACTTCTACGCAGACAGAGTGGTCTGAATTATTTAGACCATAGCAAAAATATGTGTGATGGATGAAATAGAATCATTAAGAGAAAAAGCAGAGTTTGTCGAACAGATAACCCCAGAGGGATTGCCCTCCTTCTTTTGCCCTAGGCAGGTCCCTTCTCTCAGATCACCTTCAAAACTGTGCTTAGAACAACGCCTCCTGCAGGAAGCCCTCCTTGGTTAACTGACATGATCCTTTCATTTGGCTCCTCTTTGCCATAGCAAGTGCATCTGTATTTTGCATTTGGTCCTAAGCGGCTTGTTTTATATCATTATTGAAGTCCATCTATGCCTTTGTACCTTTATTTCGTCTACCCTCTACTGTGGCTTTCATTTGCTGAGTGTGTCCCCAGAGTGCTCACTGTCAGAAGAAAGAACTCTCAGGAATGTTGCCCGCTGACAGTGTGAAACCAATATTGTGCCGATGACTTGGGCTTGGGCTTGGGCTCTGAGTCTATTCTAAAAGTTTGGGGGGAAGGAGAAGGACTGTAAATGACTTTATAAGATTCTGTTCAAATCTCTCTGAGATTGTTTCTTCATTTGCCGTGGGGTACTATGTGAATTTCTTTCCATTTTTCCCTTTTTTGTTTTAAAACTCGCTACTCTTATTTTCATTGAATCAAGGGTTTCTCTGGGCTTCTTCGAATTTTATTAATAAGCTCAAAATCCAGCCTGTAGGCTAGATGTGAGGCTGGGCCAGCATAGACAGCAAGCTCACAGCAGCAACATTTTCTACTCAAAGGGACAGTCTCTGCCACATTCTGAAGTTAATGCAGTGTCTGCTGTTTTGGGGACTCTAGCACAATAAAAGGGTCTAAATTCCTCCAGCCTCTGGGGAGAAGGAAAGAAATAGAATTCTTTATCAAATTCTCAAGTCCATGGAATTCTGGCACACAACAGACATGGTTAATTCAAGATGGGGATGAATTAAGGTGGTGCAGGAGACCGGGAACCTGATTTCCCAGGGATTAAAGTAATGAATTTTTTATTTGAGAAATTCTCAAAATATTATTTCTTTAATAATATTCAACCTATTCAGGAGCCTGTCCCGAGGCTGTTTTACCAGAGACATTTAGGCTTGCCCTTAGGGATCAGTGTATGTTGGGATTTGGGAAGAGAGGAGAAACTCAGTGTGAAAAAGTATATTGCTACTGAGAGCCAAGGAGAGGAATCCAATCTGCATAATGTCCCTAATTAGCTTTCTTTCCACCAGCACCTTGCAAATCCTCTCCCCAGAGTCTCCAAGAAAACCAGTGGAAGATAACAGGCTGACAATGAGAAGAAGCTGCATGCAAACAAGCTCAGGTGTGGGTTTAGGAAAGAAATCAGGCTGAGGGTTGAAACAGCTAAAGAAATGTATTAAGGATAGAATGTCCAGTTCACAGCACTGGGGATGTACCCCCGCTGCCTCCCCATGGTGACTCCAGATGGTGGGAAAAGTCTGAGACAGGAGAGAGCAGTGGGCCAGGGGTCCAGGAACCAGGTTTCCAGCTGTGTCTCTAGGACTCATCAGCTGTGCGATGGCGGCAATTTGTTGTGCCTTCCTGGACCTCGGCTCCCTCACCTGTAATTAAGCAGGGCCAACGTCATGGATGTGCAAACTGTGCTCAGAAGATCCCATGGTTAGAAGGGCCCCACGCTTGGTTTAATATCTGCTGTCACCATCTTGAATTCTTTATAACGACAGCACCACATTTTCCTTTTGCACCAAGCCCATCAAATTATGTAGCTGGGGTATTACGCAGAAAGGAGTTTTAAGTGATTGTGATTATACTAAAGATTCGTTTATTTGGTTTTTAAGCTGTCTATAAAATTATCCTATGAAATCAGGATCATGAGAGGCTGGAAACCTTTAGGAAGAGAACAAGCCTTAAAGTAAACACACTTTATTTGCAAATGGTGTGGTGTTAGTGTTGATCAATTGACTACAATTAATTGATAAGGTTAGTTGAACTCCTCTTTATAGATTGTCATTGCCTTAAGATACTCAGTTGTGTACTAAACACTGAAATTTATACTGGAAATATTTTTATATTCTGACTCTTTCATTGCCAAAGGCTGCTCATTCTAAACAGTATAATTCTCACTGAACAACACAACATACACAAAATATGTGTCTGCCTTAGTTTCTGGTTATCTTAATCATGCCAGGATCATGGTAATATTCATAATGAAAAGCAGACATTTATTAAAGGTTGAATATGAATAGGGAAACTTTCCTAGACTCTGGGATTTCAGAGCTAGGGTTAGGATCAGTGTCAGGATTAGAGTTAGGGGTTAAGATTAGGGTGAAGGATTTGAAGTTAGAGTTAAGGTTCAGTACCTCACCTGGAGACTTATTAAACATGAAACTTAGGCAGGCTATTTATGTATATAAATAAAATATACAGCACACACACACACATACACACAAATAGCTCAAGAAGGAAATCTTCGTTAAGGGCCAGTGAGCCTCAGAGTCAAAGAATGTTGCGGAAGTTCTGGGGGGAGGGGAATCTTAGGAGCCAGAAAACCAATCTGCTATGATCTGAATGTTTGTGTCCCCCTAAAGTTCATATGTTAAGATGTAATCACCAATGTGATAGTATTTGGAGGTGAGGCCTTTTCATGATAATTAGATCATGAGGGCAGAGCCTTTATGAATGGGAGTAGTCTCCTTAGAAATGAGGCCTGAGGCTGGGTGCGGTGGCTCACGCCTGTAATCTCAACACTCTGGGAAGCTGAGGTGGGCAGATCACGAGGTCAAGAGATCGAGACCATCCTGGCCAACATGGTGAAACCCCGTCTCTACTAAAAATACAAAAAAATGAGTTGGGCGTGGTGGTGGGCACCTATAATCCCAGCAACTCAGGAGGCTGAGGCAGAAGAATCACTTGAACCCAGGAGGCGGAGGTTGCAGTGAGCTGAGATGGTGCCACTGCACTCCAGCCTGGTGACAGAGTGAGACTCCATCTCAAAAAACAAAAAAAAAGAAGAAATGAGGCCTGAGAGAGCTGCCATCCCCCTTCCACCATGTGAGGACACGGTGAAAAAGCGCCATATATGAACCAAAGGTGAACCCTCACCAGACACCGACTCTGCTGGCACCAAGGAAGGGCTTGGACTTCCCAGCCTCCAGAACCGTGAGAGATAAGTTTCTGTTGTTTATAAGCCACCCAGTCTATGGTATTATGTTATAGCAGCACCAACAGACGAAGACACATACACTCCACACTGTTGCAGTCCCCTTGGTGGAGATGGAGTGAGCCCTTCATATCACCTGCAGTTGGTTCCAGCTCGAGTTTGGGAGTCAGCATTGAGTTTATGAATATGTAGTGAGAATCCATTTCACAGAAGGCTCGGGCTAGTCTAATGGAGATACAGAGGTGAACAAGCTGAGGTTCTGGCCTTCACATAGCTTCAATCCAAGGAAGGGAAGAACACATAAAGTATAACTGAAGCCTCACCAGTGAGCCACCAGCCCTGCCTCTGACAGCTGAGTGACAGGAGGACTCTCAGAGAAGATGAGTAAATAGAATTCTTTTTCAGTTATTGACTGAGGACACTGAAAAATGAAAAAATATCAATCAGGGAAATCAAAAGAAGCAGTCTTTCATCGGCAGGAGTGCATCAGAGAATTGCAAGGTGAGAATGTGGCTTAGTGTGGGGGCTCTGGTTTTTACTCATTTGCAAGCTGCCTGGCCAAGATCTTCCCAGTCTTGTTTGCTCAGGGTGACATTCACAAAAGATAATGCTAGGCTACTTTTTCTAAAAATGAAGAAATAGTATAATTTCACCTTGCTGTAAGCAACCCTGATCTTTAAAATCCAAGCAAACAGATAAATCACTAAAGAATTCTTCACTTTATAAAATGTCTCACCACAAGATGGCCTTAAAAGTAAACTCCCAGTGTAGTACATTTTAGGTGGAATTTGACTTACAAAAAAAGTGATTTATATGCAACATTGAAGCAGCACATCTACTATGTAAAGTCAGATATCCTTGTAGTTGATCCAAAGTCATAAATAAAATAAGCAGTCATCCTTCACCAGCATTATTCAATTGAGAAATCTGGAAAGGCAATCTAAACAATCTTCCTGTCAGTGGCTATATTATTAGACTGCAGCTTTCCAGTTTCCTGTATGTTGACAGGAAGCTGATCTCTTGAAGGAGAAAGAATAAGACAATATATACCCATGGGATCATTTCTTCAGACCCATTAAATGTGAGTCAGGGCCAGTATGTCTGCATATAGCTATATCAACTGCAGTGAAGAGTCTGAAGTAACAGATTGGTATGATTTCCAGGAAAGTTCTAGAATGAAGTATTAATATTTAGATGATGATTTGTGAACACTTAGAAATTAAGAAGTGATTATTCAGAGTCAGCCTAGGTTCACTAAGAAAATGATATCCTATTTTTAAAAAGACTTACTATACCAGTAAAGTTGAGAAATTCCATAGATGAAACATACCCAATTTTAGTGACATATTTCATTAAGTCATGAAACAATCATAGACAAGGTGAAAAAAATATATATGTGCTCAGTGAAAATGCAGTTATACAGATTTGTATTTTCTTCAGCGGCCAAATTAATGGCTGATAAATAGACCCATGTGAACCTACAGGGAGGTTCCTAATATGTGTCACAGGGCTTAGCATTTTAGCAATGCCTGGGGGAAAGGCTTGAAAAGCCCTGTTATCAAGATCACACAGTATCTTGGAAGCTGGAAGGCTAACATTAGATAGCAGAATCTGGATTAGAAAAGTTTTCCGTAAGACAGAAGAATCAAACAAACAAATACAGTTTAAAAGTGATAAGTGTAAAATTTTACATTAAGAATTTTATGGTTGGTCACAGTGGTGCACACCTGTAAATCCAGCACTTTGGGAGGCCGAGGAAGGCAGATCACTTGAGGCGAAGAGTTCGAGACCAGCCTGGCCAATATGGCAAAACCCCATCTCTACTAAAAATACAAAAATTAGCCAGGCATAGTGGTACATGCCTGTAGTCCCAGTTACTCAGGAGGCAGGAGACTTGCTTGAACCTGGGGTATGAAGGTTGCAGTGAGCCAAGATTGCACCACTGTACTCCAGCCTGTAAGACTGTAAGATTCTGTCTGTAAGACTCTGTCTTTGTATCAGGATGTATAAACCAAATCCATGATTTGAAGACCATTCAGCCTGTAAGATTCTGTCTCAAAAAAAAAGAAAGAGAGAGAGAATTTTATATAGAGACAAAATCTGGCTTGATGGAAGGTCATCTGACAGAGAACTAGGTGTTTTGGTCGGCCACAGATTTTATATGGGCCATTAATGAAATATGAATGTTAAAAATTATAACAAAAAGCTAACAGACTCTTGGCAGCTAATACTTATTTTCTCCCAGTTTATCAAGGATTCTTATCTTCTGTATACTTTTCTGGATTTTCCAAATTTTCTACAATGAACATATGTTATTTTTATGAACAGAAAAACTACTCAGAATTTGAAAGTATTTTAATAACTGTCCTATTTTAATAACTGTCCTATGGACGCTGGAGCAGGCTATTTTGTACAGTTTTAGAGGCTGAAACTAGGGAAAATGGCTTGAAGTTATAGGAGACAATTTTAGCCTAAGTACTCAGCTCACCATCGAGTAGGTTCCCATCCCTGGAAGTGTTTACATAAAGGTTGGCTAACTACAGAAGTGGCATAGCATGGCATAGCATAGCATAGCATAGCACAGCACAGCACAGCACAGCACAGCACAGCACAGCACAGCACAGCACAGCATAGCACAGCATAGCAGTGAAAATCTCTGGCTCTGCCAAACTGCCTGGGCTTGCACCTTGGCTATGCTACTGACTTAGACGAGGCACGGCCTTAGATGCGGCATTCCACTATTTTGTCACCTATAAAAAGGGCATGATAGTAACCGTATTTGTCCACGTGGTCGCTAAGGATTAAATGGATTCATCTGTATCAATATCCTTAAGACAATAACTGGCCTATGCTCAATAAACATTAACTATCATCATCTGTCAGAAGTGGTACATAAAGAATCTCTGCCTTGCTTGAGAAACTAGACTAAATGATTACCAAAAGTTCCCTCCAATTTCATTATCTTATTGTTCTAAGTCAAGGAGCACCCTTCCTCAGGTGGTACTGTCTTATTACCTAAGCCTGTACTCATGAATAGAACCCTGACAATAACAAAATTATTGCAGGAGAGCAAAATATATTACAAAGGAAGTGTCCAAAACTACTCAGCATGTCATACATTTCATTACCCAGAATAGGAAGCAGACCCAGTGGTGGCACTGGACGTATAAACCAAATCCATGATTTGGCTGGGCGTGGTGGCTCACGCCTGTAATCCCAGCACTTTGGGAGGCCAAGGCAGGCAGATCACAAGGTCAGGAGATCGAGACCACCCTGGCTAACATGGTGAAACCCCGTCTCTACTAAAAATATGAAAAATTAGCTGGGCGTGGTGGCAGGCGCCTGTAGTCTCAGCTACTCGGGAGGCTGAGGCAGGAGAATCGCTTGAACCTGGGAGGCAGAGGTTGCAGTGAGCTGAGATCACACCACTGCACTCCAGCCTGGGCAATAGAGAAAGACTCTGTCTCAAGAAAAAAAAAAAAAAAATCCATGATTTGAGGTCCCGATGCCTGGACAAAGGGTAGGGTGGAGAAGAAGAAGGAGCCAAAGGAATGACAGAAAACAAAAGTCTGTATTTATTGATGTGTTTATTTGTTCATTCAGTCAACAAATGCATTTACTGAGCACCTGCTATGGACTAGGCACTGTGCTAGTTCTAAGCCCCAGAAACCAGGCACAGTTCCTGCCCTAATGGCGTCTATATTCAGTGGGAAATATATTTCAACCAAAAAATGACACCAAGAAACATAAAATAACAATTGTGATCAGCACCTGAAGGAGAAGTACCCAGGGCCATATGGTAGAAAGTTGCCCTGGTCAGAAAGGTCAGGGAAGACAGCCCTGAGGAAGCCATAACTGAGCTGAGATTTAAGTGCATTCTGGGCAAAGAGCAATTGGTGAGAGGAAGCGTGGCAGGTAAAAAGAACTGAAAGAGGCTGGGCATGGTGGCTCACACCTGTAATCCCAGCACTTTGGGAGGCCGAGGCAGGAGGATCACGAGGTCAGGAGATCGAGACCATCCTGGCTAACACAGTGAAACCCCATCTTCACTAAAAATACAAAAAATTAGCCGGGCGTGGTGGCAGGCGCCTGTAGTCCCAGCTACTGGGGAGGCCAAGGCAGGAGAATGGCGTGAACCCAGGAGGTAGAGCTTGCAGTGAGCCGAGATCGCACCACTGCACTCCAGCCTGGGTGACAGAGCAAGACTCCGTCTCAAAAAAAAAAGAACTGAAAGAAGGCCACTGTGGTTGGAGTAAAGAGGGCAAAGCAGAGCATGGTTTGATCTAAAGCTGGCTAGGTACAGGGCCTATGGTCATGTTAAGGAATGTCACATTCTAAAATCATGGGAGGGCATACAAACATTTTAAACATCTCAGGGAAGACATGAAAATCAGATGAAGAACTCACTCAGCATACATTGTGGGAGGTGGAGGTCAAAATAGTGGCAGATAAACCAATAAAGAGGCTTTTAAGGTTATCCAGGAAGAGGTGAAGGTAGCTTAGACTAGGATAGTGGGAGTAGAAGTAGGGAAAAAAGTACAGATTCAAAGAGGTTTAGGAGGCATAATTGAATGTGAAGGGTAAG
The DNA here is from genome assembly GCF_006542625.1 of Nomascus leucogenys. Lineage (NCBI taxonomy): Eukaryota > Metazoa > Chordata > Mammalia > Primates > Hylobatidae > Nomascus > Nomascus leucogenys. The sequence continues at coordinate 47,268,814 of NC_044399.1, forward strand.
GCAGAGGGAAAGGTTATGGTGACTCCAAGTTCTGGCCTGCTTAACAATGCTGGTGACGCCCTTCAGTGACATAGGGAACAGCAAAAGATTTCGGAAGAATCGAGAGTTTGGTTTTGGCTATGTTGTGTTTTAGATGCATGTGAAACTTTCAAATGAAAGTATTAGGTAGGAAATTGGATACACGGATCTAAAGCTCAAAGAAGAGACCTGGGCTAGAGAAACATTTTTGCCATGAATGAAGTATAGAATAAGAAGAGAAGACAGCCAAGTGCAGTGGCTCACGCCTATAATCCCAGCACTTTGGGAGGCTGAGGTGGGCAGATCACTTGAGATCAGGAGTTTGAGAACAGCCTAGCCAACATGGTGAAACCCCATCTCTACTAAAAATATAAAAGTCAGCCAGGCGTGATGGCATGCACCTGTAATCCCAGCTACTCAGGAGGCTGAGGGAGGAGAATCGCTTGAACCCAGGAGGCGGAGATTGCAGTGAGCCTGCACTCCAGCCTGGGTGACAGAGCCAGACTCCATATCAAAACAAAGAAACAAAATAAGACAAGACTTTCTAGGACTGGGCCTTGAGTATTTTAATATGTGTTGACCTGGGGAGCATAGGATAAGACTGCAAAATGAGAAAATGAGCAGTCAGAGAAGATGAAGGTAACCAAAAGAGCCTTGAGTCACTGAAGACAAAAAAAGACAGTGTTTTGAGGAGGAGGGACAATGAACAGTGTTGATCACTGCCGAGATGTGAAGGAAGGTGAGTGACCCTGGCGCAAGCTGTTTGTCGAGCTGATGAGGTAGGAGCCGGCCTGGCAGTGACCTAAGGAGTAAGCAGGAAGTAAAAAGAGTCAACAAGTATAGATGTTCTCTCTAGAAGTCTCTGTAAAGGGGAGAAGAGAATATGAAAGCTTGAGGGGAAGGTAGCGTTGGGATAGAGTTATCTCCACTCCCCCACCCCACCACCCAGTGGGAGCAAATACTTTAAATCTGGCAAACAGAATCCAGTTGAGAAGGAGAGATTAAATATGAAAACATAGAGAGAGTGAGAGTGCAGTAGATGGGCAAGGAACTGAAAAAGAATAGATGACAAAGGGGACTAGCCTTTTGGCCAGGGACATGAGGCAGGTAGAATTGCCTGGTCACAAGGTGGTCACAAATGGTGAGAACTCTGTTGACGTTATGCAAATACTGATGGAGAGTGAAGCAGTTGGGGTCAAAGGCTCCGTGGTGCTCCCCAGGTTTAGGGTTCTGAGTGAAGTATTTGTGAGAAGTTGGTAAGGTGTCACTAAAGAAATCCTAGCTTGGATATCTCAGAGATAAGGTCTCTGCTCAAAATAGAAATTGCAGCAGCCCCATGTGAGTTCCCATAGACCTCTTCTGAGTTGAAATCCAGACCAGCCACTCTCTGAGGAAATGACATGAACCATGTTTCCTTATTCAAGGACACAAAATAACTTCCCCACACCATTCTATTTATCAAATGAGGAAACTGAGCTGCATGTCTAGCTGGGGCTCATCTCAACCAGAATGGAAGAATTTGGAGTTGGTTTCGGTCCAAGTTTCCAGTGTTTTCAAAAAGGTAGAATGCCCACATGGCATAAAGCCATTAACTGAGACACAGTGTCCTGAGACACCAACAATCCCTTGTGAAGTCACAGCAAGGAAGAAAATCTACTATGTTTGAGCATCCTCTGGGTGCCAGGCTCTGTGTATGTTGCTTTTGCAGACATTAGCTCATTTAATTCTCGAAATACTCTATGGCAACTGGATTTAAGCTTCTACCCAGGATGAGACAAATCGGCTTTGCCGCTTTGCTGGGAGCTCCAGGCTGCTGAATTTACCTCCACTGGCCTTCATGTATGGCCCCAGGCTAGCTGGGCCTGCCAGGCCCATGATGACGTAGGAATTAGAGTGTATGGCAGGACATTTCCCTGAGCTTTTCCACACCTCCCCAGCCAATCCAACGGCTGGCAAGGGCTTATATTTTTATCTTTGCAACTTTTCTTCTCTCCAAGTTGTGTTCCAGACAAATATTTGTGGTCATTGCCCAATAATACTAAAATATACAAATATCATCTGACCATTTTTTAAAGGGGGTGGGAAGGGTTTACGGAGCACTTAACACAAACCTAATACATTATTCTTTTTAAAACTGACAACACTCACTCCCAGTCCCCACACTCAAAACATTTCTTATCTCTCAGTTGACAGGGCCAGAGCAAGCCACTGAGCGGGGCTTCAAGGAGGAGATGGATTTTCCAAGGAAGAGAAGTTAAATTATCCCTCTCTCCATGTCTCAACTGTATATTCACTCTGTCCTGCCACTAGGGACCCTTAGGATCAACAGTTTTCTTGTCCCTAATTGCAATACCTCCTATGAGAATAAATCATTATTCAGCTTTGATGTCCTGAATTCCTATAAATTTGTTTTGGCATGGTTTTTTCTTTTCAGCTTTAGAATCAGTGATATGAAAAGCATTAGTAGAATGCTAAAAATTGACCACAAAACTTATAAAAGTAGTTCCTAAACAACTTGTTCTTAAGAATTAGTAGCTCCAACCCCAAATAATCTACTCCTTCACAGGGCAAATGAACATGATGTGCCCCAGAGGGCCCTGAGGTTTGCTGAAGTGGGTCAGAAGCCTGCTCCACTCCTATCAGAAGGAATTCCTACTTCCTTCCCTCTCCCACCTTCATAGTCTTTCCCAGCTTCTCCTCTCTCCACTCCCATACCTCCTCCGTCCATGGAAAAGTTGGAGAGCCTTTCTTCCCATGAGTTTACACCAGCCCGTCCCCAATTAACCTCAGTGATTAAGCAGTCATCAAAAAATTGATTGAACACCAGCTACATGTGAAACTAGCTAAAACCCGTTTCATTACCTATCATCTGCCTAGCTCGTTAAAAATGGGGAACACAGTACTTTGAAAACACAAACTGTAGCAATGCTGGATAATAATGATAACTAACCACAACCCTTCAGTCTGGGTAGACAGCAGATTTTACTGAGATGGATCAAATTACCTAAGGAGTACATTGTGTCTACTGAATAAAGTGAGTCAGCACCCATACATGTATGCTATTTGTAAAAGTGATAGTCTTCATTCAGCTGTTAAGTCACACCTGGCATTCAAAGCCTGTTTCTCAAACACAAAGCCCTTGAAAGCTTTTCCTCTTTAATATACACCCAACATTGTCTTATTCACTGGAATAATTTTAAGTTATGGGCTATTTTCCCAAAGAGATCAAGTAGGAAAAAAAATAATATGAACTTATCATATGTTAAATTTATTCATTCATTTCTTCATTGAGCATGTGCTCCTGCCTGCTATGCCTAAGGCACTATGCCAGGCACTGAGATACCAGGGCAAATAAGACAGAGCCAGGCCCATGAGTACCTCATAGTTTAGCAGGCACCCACACCAGTTATAGCAACAAAGTGTTACAGGTACCATGATAGAATTCTGCATAGTCATTACAGAAAGGGCCCAAAAAGCCAGAGCTGGGTTCAACCTGTGGAAGCTCAAACTGCACAGAAGAGATGAGAAAGAGTGGCTTGGCCAAAAATGCATGACATTTCAGATACATGTCCAAGCATCACTTTTCTATATAGTCTGTCATTAAGGGAGTGATGTGTCCCAATACAAAATAATTTATTTCTGGCAGTAATAACAGGCATGCTTAGTAGCTATGGTATTGGCTCAGTCAATATGTGTGAGATGTTTTTAATTGAGGTTGATGATTTATATTTTCTTCTACAGAACAGTTCACAATTACTGACAAACATTTCCAGTTCTCAGCTAGCTGATCTACAAATAAAACAAAGCAGTGGTTCAACTCATTCTGCAACAATTTTCTAGCCCAGTGCCTACCAAATTCGCACATCCTAGAGCTGTGACTTCACTATTTAAGATATATCTGGTGAAATCTGAACAGGGTCTGATATGATTTGGATTCGTGTCCTCACCCAAATCTCACATTGGATTATAATCCCCAATGTTGGAGGAGGGGCTTGGTGGGAGGTAACTGGATCAACAGAGGCAGACGTCCCCCTTGCTGTTCTCATGATAGTGAATGAGTGCTCATAAGATCTGATTGTTTAAAAGTACGTAGCACCCCCACTTTGCTCTGTCTTCCCCCTTCTCCAGCCATGTAAGATGTGCCTGCTTCCCCTTCACCTTTTGCCATGATTAAAAGTTTCTCAAGGCCTCCACAGCCATGCTTCCTGTACAGCCTGCAGAACTGTGAGTCAATTAAGCTTCTTTACCCAGGCTCAGGTAGTTCTTTATAGCAATGCAAGAATGGACTAATACAGAAAAAGAGTGGGATATTGTTATAAAGATACCTGAAAATGTGGAAGTGACTTTGGAACTGGGTAATGGGCAGAGGTGGAAACAGTTTGGAGGGCTCAGATGAAGACTGGAAGATAAGGGAAAGTTTGGAACTTCCTAGAGACTTGTTGAATTGTTGTGACCGGAACGTTGATAGCGATATGAACAATAAAGTCCAGGCTGAGGTGGTTTCAGATGCAGATGAGGAACTTATTGGGAACTGGAGCAAAGGTCACTTTTGTTACACATGAGCAAAGAGGTTGGTGGAATTTATATTTAAAAGGGAAGCAGAGCATAAAAGTTTGGAAATTTTGCAGCCCAGCCATGTGGTAGAAAAGAAAAACCCATTTTTCTGGGTAGGAATTCAAGTCAGCTGCAGAAACTTGCATAAGTAAAAAGGAGCTGAATGTTAACAGCCAAAACAATGGGAAAAATGCCTAGAAGGCATTTCAGAGACCCTTGTGGCAGCCCCTCCCATAACAGGTCCAGAGGTCTAGGAGAGAAGAATGGTTTTCTGGGCCTGACCCAGAAAAGTTTGAGTAACCTTGGTTGAGCAAAGTTGCTCAAACCCTGAGCAATCTTGGGACACTGCTCCATGTGTCCCAGCCATTCCAGCTCCAGCCATGGCTAAAAGGGCCCCAGATATGTCTCAGGCCACTGCTCCAGAGGGTACAAGCCATAAGCCAGGCAGCTTTCATGTGGTATTAAGCCTGCGGGTACAGAGAGGGTGAGAGTTGAGGCTCGGAAGCCTCTGCCTAGATTTCAAAGGATGCATGGAAACACCTGGATGTCCAGGCAGAAGTCTGTTACAGGGGCAGAGCCCTCATGAAGAATCTCTACCAGAGCAGTTCAGGGGGGAAATGTAGGGTTGGAGCCCCAACACAGAGCCCCCACTGGGGCACTGCCTATTGAAACTGTGAAAAGAGGGTCACTGTCCTCCAGATCCCAGAATGGTAGATCTACCAACAGCTTGCACCATGTGCCTGGAAAACCCACAGGCACTCAATGCCAGCCCATGAAAGCAGACAAAGGGGCTGTATCCTGCAGAGCCTCAGAGGCAGAGCTGCCCAAGTCCTTGGAAGCTCACCCCTTGCATCAATGTGGCCTGGATATGAGACATGGAGTCAAAAGAGATCATTTTGGAGCTTTAATAACTGCCCTGCTGGGTTTTGGACTTGCATGGGGCCTGTAGCCCCTTTGTTTTGGCTAAGTTCTGCTTTTGGAATGGGTGTATTTACCCAATGCCTATACCCCCATTGTATCTTGGAAGTAACTAACTTTTTTGTTTTATTTTACAGGCTCATGAGCAAAAGGGACTTGCCTTGTCTCAGATGAGACTTTGGGCTGTGGACTTTTGAATTAATGCTGAAATGAGTTAAGATTTAGGGGGGACTATTGAGAAGGGATGATTGTGTTTTGAAATGTGAGAAAGACATGAGATTTGGGATTGACAGGGGTGGAATGATATGGTTTGGATTTGAGTCCTCACCCAAATCTCATGTCAAATTGTAATTCCCGATGTTGGAGGAGTGGCCTTGTGGGAGGGTGATTAGATCATGGGGACAGACTTCCCCCTTGCCATTCTCATAATAGTGAGAGAGTTCTCACAAGATCTGGTTGTTTAAAAGTGTGTAGCACCTCCCCCTTCACTCTTTCTTCCCCCCTTCTCCAGCCATGTAAGATGTGCCTGCTTCCTCTTCACCTTCTGACATGATTGTAAGTTTCCTGAGGCCTTCCCAGCCATGCTTCCTATACAGCCTGCAGAACTGTGAGTCAATTAAACCTCTTTTCTTGATACCTAGTCTCAGGTAGTTCTTTATAGCAATGTGAGAACAGATTAATACAGGATTTTAGTTTAGTTAATAGTATTATACTAATGCTAAGTTTCTTAGTTTTGAAAATTATACTATAGTTATACAGATATTAAAACTGGGGAACTTGAGGAAGGCAATATATGGGAATACTTTGTACTAGTTTTGCAACTTTTCTATCAATTTAAAATTAGTTTCAAGTTAAAAGTAAATAAATGTATGTACATAGATATAAATATAGATAGGTATATGCATATTTTCCATTTTTATGAGATCAGTGCTACTCAAAGTGTGTTCCACAAACCTTTTATTACCAATCGTAGACAAGCTAAAGCTAAATATAGAAAATGGAAGCAAGCATTTAGAAACTTTTATAACAATTTGACATTTCTGAAATATTTAAGCATATGATTCTTTTCCTAGAAGTTCATTTTTATCACATTTTTTTAAAGCATCAGTCTGTATTAGGATTCTCCAGAGAAACAGAGCCAACAGGATATGTGTGTGTGTGTATATGTATAGATAGGGATTTATTTTAAGGAATTGGCTCATGTAATTGTGGAACCAAAATCCAAAGAAATCGGATGGGGTAGACCAGCAGGCTGGAGATTCGGGGAAGAGATGCAGAGTTCAAAGGCAGACTACTGACAGAATTCCTTCTTGCTCAGAGAAGGTCAGTCTCTGTTCTCTTAAGGCCTTCAACTGATTAGATGAGGCCCATCCACATTATGAATCATAATCAGCTTTACTCAAAGTCTACTGATTTAAACATGAATCTCACCCAAAAATCACCTTCACAGAAATATCCAGAATAACATTTGACCAAATATCGGCACTGTAGTCCAGATAAGTTGGTGCATAAAATTAATCATCATATAGTCCATGACAGATTAAAAAATTAAAAAGAAAAAAAAAAGTCCTGCATTGGAGATATTTTGAGAAGCTTTGTGTCATGTAACTTTTAATAGTCTACCAAATGGTTGTATTAATTTAAAAATTCAGACTAAGATTGCTTATTTCATATGGGAACAGGGAAAAATCCTGGGAGCAGTGTCCTGCGTGGTGTGGGGAGAGGAGGATCTAACCACTTTTTAATTCTGACCAATGAGCCTGAACCATTAAAATCTACCTTTGTATTGCTCTAATTCAGAGTTCCCAAACTGTCTCATGTCACAGCATTTTGTATCCCTGTAATTTTTTCACAGAGTCCCTAGGCAAAAAGAAATATCTACCCCAAATTCCATTTATCCAGTAGTTAAGTCCCAACAACTTAGTTGTTCAAAAAAAATTATACACATAAATCAAAAGAAAAGATTTATTTCATTCTTAAATACTCGGTTACTTGTAAAAGGATGTGTGTGCCCGAGGTCAAGAGATCAAGACAATCCTGGCCAACATAGTGAAACCCCGTCTCTACTAAAAATACAAAAATTAGTTGGGTGTGGTGGCGTGTACCTGTAGTCCCAGCTACTTGGGAGGCTGGGACAGGAGAATTGCTTGAACCCAGGAGGCAGAGGTTGCACTGAGCTGAGATCACACCACTGTACTCCAACCTGGCAACAGAGTGAGACTCCATCCAAAAAAAAGAAAAAGGGATGTATATGCCAATTGGGCACCAAATACCTTCTCAAATCTTGGAACCCATGTGGACACAAGCACCTTCACCTCCTATTCCACACTGATTTTCTCTGGGTACTTGCATTTTACAACAACTGCTGAAAACTCAGCTTCCCAAAGACAGGACATTTTTGAAAGAAATGTAGCGCAATCTAATGTTGGAACAATGAACTACCTTGAGCTAATAGTTCAGTTGATATCCAACAGATGTCAGGTGCCACTATACTTCCTTGATATTTAAACTATGCCACAGCCCCCCTCTAAGTTTGCTGCAAAGTCTTGGGTGCCTAGGACACAGTTTGGGAGTCATGACTCTATTCTTTTCCAATTTTTAATTCCATTTTCTCTTCTGCAAAATAAAAGCATGTTCTTTAAGTGTCTAGTAACTACCTCTGTTAAACCTAAGGTTATGTAGAATATAACACTTACTGTTATGTCATAACTCTGAGCTTTCACTGCTAGCAATCACAAGGTTGTATATTCTCTTTTCATTCTTTATCTGTGGTGAACATAGTAGACGAGATGACCTCCAGTGGCCAGGCATCTCAAACATATGCCTAAGAGAGCACAACAAAATATTTTGCTTTGTGTTATATTTAAACCAGAATACAGTTCTTAACTATGTTACTTTTTAACAGATAATTAGATCAAGACTGAAAGAAACACAAAAATACATATAATTTGGTATACTTCTCACTAATGGTTAACCATTTTCAATCATGTCTTAATCTAATTCTGATTTTTCTGACCAATTATATTTATCTCACTCACCCTAAATTCTTATAATTGTAGCCAAAAGTCCCTTAGATCATAAAAGTGACTCTGACAACAGTTCTTTGGGGCTTACACTCAGCTTGAAATCAAAAGCCTTTGTTTTCTTCCTCTGGGTCAATATCTTCTCATCATAACTGTTGTCATCATCATCAGAATATGAACTATTTATCTTGTTTGGCCAGTGTCAACAGTTGGAGAAATCACTTCTCTCTGTCTCATATTTCTAGCTTTCTCCTGTTTGATTTTCCATAGGCAGAGGAAAGGAGAAAGAGAGAGAAAATCTCTCATATCGCCTGCAAGATTGTTCCTTCCTAACAACAAGACTCCCTCCCCCGACCTTTCTGAAGCTTCTTTTATCTACTATTTACTAGCAGCTACATACATTGATACAACCTGTCTCTGATATTAAGCTCCTGTCTTGTAATGGAGACCATATTGCCTTTCCAGGATAAATCCAAGCTTATCAAAACACTTTTGAAAACCTCTTTCATAATAAACAGAACACAATTTTAGATAGTGGCACAGAGTGACTTCGCACCCTACGACAGAGGTCTGATGCCAGAATGCTGTACAGTGGTGCCCTACCCACGATCTCATTTTCACCAACCTGATGCTGAACCTCCCCCTTCTTTCTTGCTGGGGCTTTTCTATAAATCAGTTGTCAACAAATATATTGGATTCTTTACACTTTGATCTACTTAACATTTTGAAAGAGGTATTCACTCAACTCCAAGTTCCTTTCCAATTACCTGGCGGGGTTTGGTGGGGAGCAGTTAGCTAGCTGGATACCTGTTTGAAGCAGGTGTCCCAGAAGCCACCTTGCTGTGCATAGACGTCAGCTGGCATACAGCCTTCAGTAGGAAGGCTGATGGAAGGTAAGCAGTAAAAATTAAAAGCCTAGGAAAAGTACAGGCCCCCGAGCCAGAGCAGAGCAGGGCAGTTGAGTGACGGTTCCTTCTGAGAGCAGGGCGGGAACAATTTCTTGCCCTGCTCCTGGGGATGAAAGTCAAGTCTAAACTTTTTTGCAACAGTGACTAATTCCCCATCAGAGAGCCTCCTGCGATTGCAGAGCTAATTTCATGAGTGGTAAATGAAGGGTCTCTCAAAGTGAGAGCTGACAGAGGAAGAAACAGAGAAAAAGTAAAAGCAAATCCCTAAACATTACCCACATTGCAAAACAGAAGGGAATTTTCAGAAGCAATGAGAGAGAACGGCCCACCTCCAGATCTCCCTCAGACATGTTTTCTTCCTTCCTGACTCATTGAGTTTCTTTAGGAAAGCCTGGTGAGAAGGGATTATGAAGCAGGCAAGGGAGCCAGCGTTTTCTGGCAACACAGGGCATTTTGATTTCAGAATCTGCAAATCTTCAAGAACAGACCCGGTGTGCTAGTGTTCTAGGCTGGAGTCCAGCAGCAGTTCAGCTGCAGATGAAGCAAATCAGCTAGTTGGTGCTGTCAGCCAGAGACCCAAGGACTTTCCTGGTGCTACACCTCTCTGGAAGTTTGAAGATGTTGGGACAGGTTTGCCTTCTGAAATGTGCAAATGTCACCAGCCGGGAGTGGCAGATGCCAGGAGGCATCTGAAAACAGATCTCCATCTGGCCATGGGCTAGGCTTCCTGGGACACAGATTAGAATAGTTTGAAACAAAGGGGCGGAAGCACCGGCTAAGCTTTTCACATATTGTTATGGTCTCTGGGTCACTTCCTGCCTTTGGAATTTATTTCCTTTCCAGGTTCAGCAAAATTCAATGAATGACAAGAAAGAGGCTGGGGTTTGTCTTTGCCTCTGGCCCAGTCGAGGGGCGGCTCTGCCTCTGTGAACTTGTACCTCTGCAGTGGTTGCATTCTCCCGCACTGTTTGTTCACACTGAGCCCAGCATGGGGGAAGCTTCAGGATGCAACAATAAATTAGGGAAGGGAGCCATCTCCAGTTGAGTCAGATAAAGCCTCTTGTTCCTAGAAAACAGAAAAGGAAAGAATAGATTGGGAAGGGCAAAAATGATGTTTTATCAAGGAGAGCTCCTTCTCACCAGCTCCTCATTCAGAGACGCAACCAGCTTTGAAGGTAGGAGGCCGAACGTGGCGCCATGCAGTCGCGCCTCCCACCTCCTGGAGTCAGCCAGTAGGCCAGATAGGTACACAGGACAGTGACATTTGCTACACAACAGTGATCTGCTTTGTTTTCTTTTACCAGTATTTAATTTGCACTTTGTTCCAACAGGGACTTCAAGTAGCAATAACTGCCTTTCTGACAGCATTTTCACGCTCATTTTGGGCACTTTGAAGCTAACATGAATGCATATTGCAAAATCCTTCTGCAGCCCCCGGCAATCCCTGTACATCCACTGCAGTTCTGCAGTGCAGAGACCCCCAGAGGCCAAGGCAGACTCCTTTTCCCCAACAGCTGCAGGACCCTATCAAAACTTAATGTGATCCCTGCTGCCCCTGTCATTTCTTTGAGAAAGAGTGTGTCTCTCTGAATAGTGATCCACCGTCATGAACAAGTTCCTTCCGAAAGCCAGCTCATACAGCCCTTGTCAGGAAGAATCTCGTAGAGCCTGTCCACATGTCCAGAGTCCATCTCTCTCTAGACCAGGAGGTCAGAGTTCATAGCTTTCGAGGAAGGGGTAATTTTTGACCCCACCTTTAGTCTAAACACAGCTAAACTAGCAGCAAAGCTATTGTAAATAAAAAGGAAGTTGCAACTAGTGATCAGCCTTTCTCCTGGTGCCACTCAATCTCCAGAAATAAGAACTAAAGCTTCCCCTCCATCAGTTTAAACAATCTCTTTGCTCGAGGCTGCAGATGCCACCACTATTGAGAGCTAGCAGTGACAGGGCTGCTGCCTTGGGTTATCACTGTGGCTCAGGCGTCAGTCAAATTGACCTTTTCAGATTGCACCAACACATCTGGCATTCACAGAAATGGTCTCCTATGACCTTCACAATAATTGTTCCTAACCACTTTAGGAAGTTCTGGGGGAAGGAAGTAAGTAGGTAGGGCAGAGATGGCTGTATAAATACCAGGGTCAGGAACACCTGTAGAGTACAAAAGCAACAAGAAGCCTGCCCAAGAGTCCCAACTTTCCTCCATGAAAAAGTGCTCTGTCAGATTCAGGCATTATGTTTCCATATAAAAGTATAACCCAGGTCTGGGAAATTTATAAATCATTACTTTTAAACTTTACAGAATCTAATTGCACGGGGCTGGCAGGGAGCCAGGAATCTGCATTTTTATCAAGCCCACCTGCTGCCACTAGGACAAGTGGTCTGTGGCTCAGACTTTGGAACACTGTGCTATAAGGAATTGTGAGTCATTGTCAGGTTAGCATGGAGGAACTGGTAACACAGAGGAATATTGCACCTGGATTCCAGGCCAGGCTTTGGCAGTCTGTATGACCGACCCTGGGTAAGACAATTTAATTCTCTGAGACTAAAGGCCTCAGGACTAGACAGAAGACCTTCAAAAATTTAGAAATAGGTTCTAAATTATGGCCCAAAGGCCTACAAATTTGGAGCACTGGTCCAAACAGAAGGACCAGGGTTCTGCAGGCATGCCCTGAACACTCACTGAAGTTCTTCATTGCAGAAAACTCCAGCAGCCAAGGTGGAACCTCTTGCCCAGGGCTGCAGTCCTAGAACTCTGTGGTCGTGGGATGCAAGAACTGCATCTTTGCTTACAGCCATTTCCAAGTAGGAGAAGATTCTATTTGTGTAGTGCATTATACGCATTATTTTTTAAATTCTCACTTAACCCTAGTATCATTAGTCTCCTTTTGAAGATGAGAGAATTGAAGATCAAAGACGTGAAATAACTTGCCCTAATTCCCCCAGGTCTCACGGCTATAGAATGCTTGAACTGAAATTTCAATTCATGTCTTCCAAGATCCAGGTTCCATTTTCTTTCCACAAAACCATTCAGAACTGGAAGTTTTGCTGTGGCCATTCTGAAGGCCTGGCTGTTTGGAAACCCTCCAGATACCCTCACCTCTCACTGACATCCATCCCACACCTGTTCACCACTCTACTTTAGAATCTCACACACCCTCAGTCTTTCCTCCATCCCTGACCTCCAGCTGATCCCTCAGCTGCACTCATTTCTTATCCCTACAACTTCTTGACTTCCAGTGATTAAAATACATCAGCTGCCACTTCTCTTGGGCTGAGGAGGGTCTTCCTGGCCCACAACTACTCCAGCCACTGACTTCAAGATCAAGTCAGCTGGGTCCTGGAGAACTCAGTGTATCCCTAAGGATTTCCATGAATTGAGACTCTTTAAATGAATGCTTAAGAGGCATTTGTGCACTTACTGATTCTAACCCACACACACAAGCACATACATACAAAGAAATACGCACATACACATACACATACACATGCACATACACATACACACAGAGATCTCTTCTCAACTCAGGGCAGAGATATAGAAAACCCCGGGGGAGAAACCAGTGCCCTTCTATTAGGAGATGACACATCAAACTTCAACTTCCTAATAATAGTGATTATTCTGGGATGCTGGGCACCCCCTAGTGGGAGTAATGGAGAGAGAAGACAGACTGTTTTGATGCTGTTCTCAATAACCCATTCCACCCACAACTTCCTGCCCCTTCGCTGCCTTCTCCTTCCAGCCCATCTCACTGTTCTTGGAATGACTCATTCTTCCCACGATGATTGGGCCTTTTGCCCCATAAAACCCTCCCTCTCTTTACAGACATAATGGACTAAAATTAAGCAGAAGGCAACTCAGGCAGAACAGCAGGAAAAACTTCCTATGGGGAGAGCTCTCGAAATCTGAAATGACCTTATAAGGCAAACTAAGTAAGACCTAACTGCACTGGGCAGAACAATAGAGAATATCTCGGAAAGATATTCTTGGAGATGAAGAGGATGAGGGAAAAGCTATTTCCCTGATTTCATATATTAATGCCCCCATCCAACACTCTCAGACTGATTTCAGGACAATATAAATGCCCTGTGCGACATCTAACCCCTTTTAAGGCCAAGAGAACACCCAACATTTATACATTTGAAATAAACAGATGAAGCCTGTCCCAGCAGAGTGGCAGCTCATCCGTGAACTGGGCACTATGTAGCACTGTGGGACATTCTGAACATTTGTGTACTAATACCCACTCTTTTCAAGGCCACTGCCATAGCTTCCCACGATGGGATGAGTCCTACTATATGGTAAACAATAAAGTGTTTTCTGAGTGTTTACATTATACCAGGCTCAAGATTCATAAGCATTTTTAAGACATGCCCACATCTAGTTCAGTCCCTTCTCCAAACAGGGGCCTTAATAAAAGATAGGGAGAGTAACATATTTAAGTGCATGCGCTAGGAATCCTTCTGGGCATATTCAAAGTTCTTATTTTAGTTAAGTATTTGATAACTTGTTCACTGGGTAAGGGGCCAGCCAGTCTCACCTTGGGCACCAGTGCCTGTCTCTAGTAGATGTGACAATTGTATAGCACCCGCCTTCATGCAGAGCTTTGGTTGTTATGATCTTATTCCTTCCTAGATTTGAGTCATCAGCTCATTAGTGCCCATTCAACTTAGCCTTCCTCTGATGAATCCCCTAAAACCTTGCTCATAATTTTACCGATACCAGCAGAGGATTTTCTCTGCTATGCCTCCTGCTTCATCTGGCGCCTAGTGACTTGGACAGTCTAATCTCACAACTGCTTACAATGTTAATCCCTTTCATCTCTTCTTTTAGAACCATTTGGTGATGTTCATCTTTCTGACAACCAAGAACCTTGGAAGAATCTCTCGCCTCAGGCGCTCCTATTTTTGTGCCTAGCTCTGCCGCCTTCCAAATCACCAGAGGCATCATAGAATGCAACTGTCTGTGGAGGGTTGGAAGACAAATTGGACACAAATTCATTGGACGGCTGAAGGAAAAAAGAAAGGTCAAGGAGGCTCCAGCTTGGCCAGCCTCGCAGGCCTGACAGCAGAAGCTAGAATTCTTTCTTTTCTAACTTGGGCTTGAGTTAAAGGCATTTTTTTTAGTCCAGAGATCTTTGGCCTTCACTCCAAACAGAACACTCAGTGGGTAGAGCAAGGCTGTCTGTTGGCAGGAAGGGCACGCTGACTTCTGGCCCTAATGCCTTCCCTAACCTGGAAAAACACAAAAGCTGTGGTGAGTTAGCTGTGCCACCTGGAGTGTTCTGTCAGTATGTAGAATGTTCTAAATCACGTAAGGGGCCTTGCCTTTGTAAAGAAGAGTGGTGATGTGTTTATGGGCTCAGAGAAGAAAACATATGGAGAGAAAATGAGAATTAAGAAGAGTAAACCTAACTAGTGGCTGCTTTGGGTGTCTAGACGACAAGTAAAACTCAGAAAAGAGGCCCCAGTTCTGAGAGGCAGAGATAAGGGAACTTCCACTACATCTGTCTCTATTTTCAGAAGAGATAAAAACCAAATCATAAATCTAAAGATGAAGGTACATTCATCTAGGGAGAGGACTAAACAAGCTGTTATATTTCAAACAGCTATTAGGATTGCAAAAATGAACACTTTTAACTTGCTAGTGGAAGCATTTCTTTCCCGCAAGTCACCTTGGATCAGATTAGACAACAAAGAGAAGATAACAAAAAATTATTTTTTTGTGCAGGCTAAGAAGCATTATTTTAGGCTCTCTGTACTAAGCTAGATTCCTGTCCTGGATGTTTTCCAAGAAAAAGCAAAAAGTGAGCAACCAGAGCAGTTACGGGAAATTCAAGTGTGTGCTTTGTTGGTAAGGATGAGAACGGGGGGTTCCGCTGCCCCAGAGCTGCAAATGAAATCAATGGTCTGCAGCTTGGGAGGTGACCAGAGGACCCAGGCCACTGGATCAGGCGCTTAGAGAGCCAGCATGAGCCTTCAAGGCAGTGCTTGTGGGCAGGAGGACAGGTCTGAGCTTCCTGCCAGTGCCTATGGCAAGTTGGATATCTATCTGCCAGTATCCCCAAGGGAAGGAGTTCTGTGCCAGCTGGAGCTCTCTCAGGAAAGACAGATAGGTAGCTCTCAGATGATGTCCAAGGAAACCAGGTGAGGGCTTGAATTGTGGCCAGCAAAGCAAGGTGTGTAACACCTGAGGAGGCCAGATAGGGGTCAGGAGCATTCAGGCAGGGAAGAAGGGGTGTGATGTGCCCATGAAAGGTGGTATGAGCATTCCAGGGCCTAGATGATGTTTATTGAAGAGGTTTCTATCAAAACAGAATACAAGGCACTCTTGCTGTCCTAAAACCTTTTCTCCAGCTGAGTTTCTGACTCTTTTAAAGCCACAATATAGGCCAGGTGCAGTGGCTCACGCCTGTAATCCCAGCACTTTGGGAGGCCGAGGAGGGCGGATCACCTGAGGTCGGGAGTTTGAGACCAGCCTGACCAACATGGAGAAACCCCGTCTCCATTAAAAATACAAAATTAGCCAGGCATGGTGGCGCATGCCTGTAATCCCAGCTACTCGGGAGGCTGAAGCAGGAGAATCACTTGAACCTGGGAGGTGGAGGTTGCGGTGAGCCGAGTTTGTGCCAAGCCGAGTTTGTGCCATTGCACTCCAGCCTGGGCAACAAAGAGCGAAACTCCATCTAAAAAAAAAAAAAAAAGCCACAATATAAGGACATTCTCAGGAACATTGAAGCTAAGAGGCCGTAGATTGAACAAGATGGCCAAATATGCCACACGGAGCCAAAGGAGCAAGGCAAGCCTCTGCAGAGTCCTATTTGACATGAAGAGGCAGATACCAATGTTTCCGAATCACAGTAACTGAAGTTAAAGGAATGACTCCAGGTCATCACTACCTTGATTTCCTTTCCCTCACTTCTGGGAAGGTCTTAAACCCCTCTACAGTGTCTTTCCACCATTTATTTCCCCCCTTACCTTTCTTCCACTTATTCCCAGTGGTGAGCGGGTCCAGTTTATACCACCTCCCAACTCCGTGTTCAGTAATTTACAATCAGCCGTGATGGGAGTGTTTATGCCTTAGAAATTGGAAAATGCTGCAAATCAGAGCTTTCTGTTTTTTTTCTGGAAAGCCAGTTATTAAACAGCTCCCAGGACATCTTGCCTGTGACTGAGAGTTTTTGCGTGGGAGGAAGGGGCCGTGTACTGAGGCGGACAATGTTAGAAGTCTGGGGAGGGGAACAGAGAAGCCCAAAGTGCTGGGTGGGAAGTGGTGAATTGCCAAGATTGGTTCTGCCTCCCTCACGGACACACACACCCCAGCCCCAACCCCAGCCTTGGGTTCAGTATGTAACAGTCATTCAGTAAGAACCTGTTCCATATCTACAGGGATGTGGAGGCAGCTTTCTATTGATTTGGAGGGCTGGATACTTTCCTACTCGAACATTTTTTGAGGTTTATGGTACAGAACATAATAACCTAGGTACACATAGTGTACATTCTGTGTAGTAGGCTATTATACCATGCACCACATGTTGCATATTGTCCATTTTCCTCTGTGGATTTAAAGGTTTCATATACATTTAATCTTGCTTTTCCTCTTCCAACCCCCCCATGTAACAATGTGTGTTCCTCTTCCCCCAAATGTGCTTCCCGTTGACCTTTGGACTCAACATCTTGTCTATTTTTAAAATGTTCCTGAGCCAGATAATTATTACACCCTCTAAAGTAGAGTTCTTTGACTTTAAGGTACATAAAATCACCTGGGGAATCTTTTTCCAATGCAGGTTTGCATTCAGTTTTGACCCCATAACTCTCTCTCCCTTCTACTTCTTCAACTTTAAGAAGTCCCAACTATACCTCTGAAAGAAACAGCCTCTCACAATAGATTGGACCAGGAACAGAAGTCTGAACCAAGCAACCAAATGTATACCCAGGTGGGGTTGGATTCCCTTTCAAGAATTTGAAGTAGAATGCTGTCCTAGCCAGAGTTCCTCACCCCCAAAAGCAGAGCCTGAGAGATTTGCAGGCAGTAATTTATTTAAGGACCCCAGAGAATAGAAGTGCAGGATATGGGAAATGAAAAAAGAAAGGAAGAAAAATCAGTACAAGGGTATGTTATTGAACTGGGCATGGCAAAGGGCAAGCAGCGCTCCCATTCTGTAGGACCTGCTAATGAGCCTTCTGATAGGCAACTCTGTCCATCTCAAGCATTTATCCAGCCTTTCCTTTATGAACAGTACTGATTAAATGCTTGATAACCCTTTATTTTCCAGTTTTCAGATAGTGACTTGGTTCCCTAGATCCTCCAAAAGTCACCAATAAATATTATTTTTGTATGATTATGAACTCATGAGTTTAAATATATTTGATGTATTTAAATCCATTGCAGTTATTATTCTAGTTAGTGCTCAAATTATCCCATCTTTGGCCAATGAAAGCTTATTTATGCTAGCTCCTGAGTCTTTTTGGTACAACCTCAGTCATCTTTGATAGCATCCTTCCTTTCTGGTGTAATAAGATATTCTAGAGCAACTCTATTCAATAGAATTTTCTGTGATGATGGGCATGTTCTTCATCTGTGCTATATGATACTGTAGCCAGTAGCCACATGTGGTTATTAAATATTTGAAATGTGGCTAATGGAACTGAGGAAATGAATTTTAAATTTAATTTTGATAAATTGTATTTCAAATAGCCACCTGTGACTAGTTGCCATCATATTGAACAGCACAGTTCTAGAGTAACTTTTTGTGTAACAAATGAAAAAATTTAGGTACAGAGAAGCAGGACTTGTCTGTGATAGAATTCAATCTTTATCATTAGAGCAGTGCAGGGACTGACTGTATCTAAATAATCTGGGAAATCTGTAAAATATTGATTTCTGAGCCTCTCCCCCAGATATTCTGATTTATCATACATGAGGCGGTGCTCAGGAATCTGTTGTTTTATCATTGTTATTTTAATGTTACCATGTGATGTAATGAGCAGCTCTGGGAACCACTACATTAGACAGCTGGAATGTAATATTTATGTTACAGCTATGGTTCATTGAAAATCATTCCAACGAATCAATTTTACATCTTTAACTCCATATGGTCAGTTTTAGAACTTCTCAGAAGACCATAGCACTCTGCCAGTTATGTAATCAAGAGCTACGGGTGCTTGTAGAGGTTTGCCTCTCTCTGGCTTCAGCACAGGCCTCATTCACCCATAATTTAAAAAGACACAAAACCAAGCCAAGAGTGAACAGCTTTCCTCCTCAGACCAGCCATTAGGATCTACTGTGCCTCCTGCATATGTCAAGAACTGACATTTTACCCTGCTTGCACAAAACAAGTTAGCCTGCCACAGATTCAGGATACTGGCAGAAGACATGAGACTCCTGGGCCAAAGGCAAAGGACTTTATTTCACTCAGCACAGCAAGCAACGTGAGATTTATGTTCATACTAGTTCTTGCCCCCCAAGGTCCAAGGGGGTAACATAGAGTAGCCCAGTGGCACACACAATGGATTCCATCATAGCCGAAGAACTCCAATAATTTATAATGAGCTGCAAACAAACTTGCTCAACTTTGCCCCAAAAAGAGGCATCGTCTTTATTATACTATGCAGCAAGCAAATCTTCTCTCTGTTCCAGAGGGAGATACTACCTCTGTCTTCCAAGGCTGCTTTCCAATATGCAAACATGTTTGAAAAATGCTATCAATGCTTCTGCTTGAAAATATGAAGAAATAGGAGAGACCTGTGCAGAACTGCCTCCCCCAGTGCATATCCCAGGGCACAATTCCTGGCCCATCTGCAGCATGGTGAACCCCTAGAACCAGAACAGAAACCCTAGAACCTATACAGTGTCTATATAGAGACGCTTCTATTCCCTCCCAGCTGTGATGACTTTGGATGTGGCTGTGTCCTCTGGGGGTATGTAGTAATGCATCCTTAAAGGAGCAGTCTCTAAAGTCAGTCTATCTGAATTCACATCTCAGCCATGACACTTACTAACTGTATGTCTTTGGGAAATGTATGTAACCTCTCCATGCCCCAATTTTCTCATCTACAAAATGGGAATAGGTTAATACCTACCTCAAGGTTATTATAAAGATTATATGAGATAAAACATGTATTTAACCCAAGTTATATAGCAAATTATCAGTAAACATTAGCCATTGCTATTACCACTCATTATTATTAATTTTTTCTCGTGACTTTTCCCATCTTAGTGGAGCCACCTGCTCACAGAGAACCCTGGCACTCATTGGCTTCTTCCTAATCCTACATTACACTTCCATTGCAACTTCAGAGCCAATTTAACACCCTATTGGGTTTGCTGTATTCCAGAAGTGGAATGTTATGGCCCGCAAGCCAAACTCAGTCTGCCGCCTGTTTTTGAAAATAAAGTTTTTTGGAACACAGTCACATCCATTCATTTACATATTTTCTAGGGCTGCTTTAGTATCACAATACCAGAGTTGGGTAGTCAAGCCTAAAATATTTACTATTTGGCCCTTTGAAGAAAAAGGTTACCAGTCCCTGCTCCATTCTGTTCACAGACTATATACCAACCCCATCCAACAACCTTTAAGATGGGTTGTTGATCAAGAACACCAGGAAAGGGTGGCAGTGAATTACTGCTACCTCTTTTCATTAGAAAAATAACTCCAAAGTACTATTAGGAAGGCATCAGTTTAACGTTTTAGAACACTGCTTTGTATTACTCTTCGTTGAATTGAATCATTTACACTGTCCATCAACTGGCCATTTAACAAGCAAAACATTAGTAAACTGTCTTTGGTTAAAAGTATTAACTCAAAGACAGAAAACTTTTTTAAAAGGAAATTTCCTTTTGTTAAAGGATTTTATCAAAGAGTATTCTAAAAACTGAATTTGCTTTTTAAATAAGAGTAAATATAGATAGAATTTGTCACTTTCATTCTCTCCACAAATATCCTTAATATGTTACTAACTCTCAGATGAAGACAGGCATTAGATGAATATTTATGACAGCCATGGTTAATGAATATTATTCATTAACTATGTATTTAGTACTGTTTCAGAGCTGAGTCATGAGATATGTTTAGTCATTATAACTGAATAATATGTTTAGTCATTACAAATGACTATATTAACCTCTCAGCAGTGAGAATGTCAATATCCATATAAAATTTTTAACTTATTTTATAAAATACCCTTTCAGAGCAGAGACAGAAAGTTATTTCACAAGCTGTGACTAAATGACACAGATAGATTTTTTTTATTTGTATTTATTTATTTATTTTTTGAGATAGAGTCTTGCTCTGTCACCCAGGGTGGAGGGCAGTAGCACCATGTCAGCTCACTGAAACCTCTGCCTCCTGAGTTCAAGCAATTCTCCTGCCTCAGCCTCCCGAGTAGCTGGGATTACAGGCGCCCTCCAACACACCCAGCTAATTTTTGTATTTTTAGTAGAGATCGGGGTTTCACCATGTTACCCAGGCTGGTCTTGAACTCCTGACCTCAAGTCATCTGCCCGCCTTGGCCTCTCAAAGTGCTGCTGGGATTACAGGTGTGAGTCACCGTGCCTGGCCAATTGATGTCTTTATCACATTCAGAGGCCAGGCTTTAAGAGCCTTCTGAAAAACAGCCCGAAACCCAAAAGTGCAAAAAGGGAGAGGAAGGAGAGAGTGTTTAGTGTTTAATAATTTGTGGGCTTTTCTTGTTTTTTTCTTTTTATAGAGATGGGGGTCTCACTATGTTGCCCAAGCTGGTCTCAAACTGGGGCCCAAGCAGCTCTCTTGCCTCAGCCTCCCAAAGTGCTGGGATTACAGGCATTAGCCACCATACCAGGCTGGGAGTTTTTGTTACGGGCCAGGGTATTGTAAAGTTCCCCAGGTGATTCTAAAGTACAGCCAGGTTAAAGCCCATTGATCCAGGCAAACTCCTACTGAAGCCTAGGGGTACATTTCAAGTCTGCTGCCCTTTCTGCAGCCAAAAGCTTCTCAGAGGCCCCCAAATGACAGCAAATAAACAACTGACCCTCTATGAAAAAAATATATATATATATTCAGAACTTTCCTTGTATGGGTGGGTGGGGATAGGTTTGGGTGGGTTTGTACGGCACCAAGAATAAGAATTTAGCCTTTTCAAAGAACAGAATAAAACTTGAAATATTTAAGATCTACCACCCCATAATACGGGCGTGATATAATCCCTTAATTGGTGGTGTACCTTTGGCCTAGTTAGTATGCTTTGTCCCAGTGTTTAGAAACGTGTCCTCTTAGCTATCCTGTTCTTGGTTTAATATTCAGCAAGATGACCACCATTTAGAATTCTCCTGAGAGAGTAGCCCCAAAACTAAGGATTTAGCATGCTCCCTCTTTTCCCTTTGCTGTGGTGTTGCAATTTAAAGTGCTTCTGTGTTGTCTCTTCCTTTGGGAATTTCCTCTGGAGCAGGAGATTAATCATTATGCAAATATCAAATACTCTGAACATTCTAGAAAGGAACGGAATTTGTTTAAGCAATCCTGTTACTGCTGTTTAAGTGAGAGATGACAAACAGCTGTCGTGATTTGTCCTGCATTCAAATTCTACTGTGCAATTTGCATTATATCAAATTATATTTAATTTTTCCTTGAGATTCATATGTACCTCTGCCAAAACTTCTGGATTCCCATGAATCTTCAAATATATCAACCATCACCCAGCCTGTTTGCACCCACTCCGAGACCTAAAGGCTACTCTGGGAAAAGATATATTAAAACATTTCTCTCTCGGAATGTTAGTTTGACTGAGATGTTATTTAGATTCCTGAAATAGCCTAAATGCTTGGGCTGATCTGAAAGGAAATGCTGCAGTCTAATGTTGCTAATAAATAGGGGAAGTCATGCTCTCTCAGGCACAGCCCTAAGGGAAAAACAAAGTCCTCACTTTGTCCTGAAGGTCAAAACTCCATGGCTTGGCTTGTTGTATTCTCTCCCCCTGTGTCCTTGTTGGTTTCTAAACAATAGACTACTGGTTAATAATTCCCTATATTAAAACTCCCTGTTCAAATCACTGTGTGGTTTCTCTCTTTGGGTCTGACCCATACTGATATGGGATCCTTGCTAAACACAACACTCCAAGGGCAAAAGGCAGGGCTGGGACCAGGGTGAGGCAAGTGAGACACACGGCTTCAGCTTCAGGGATTGCAGGGCATTCAAATGCAAGGTCACCTGAGAGTGAGTGCCTCCTTGAACAGTGTACCTTAGGTCCATTGCTTCCCTCACCCTCATCTATACCCTGCTCTGCCATTTTCCTTCTTTTTTTTTTTTTTCTTTTGAGACAGAGTTTCACTCTTGTTGCCCATGCTGGAGTGCAATGATGTGATTTCAGCTGACTGCAATCTCCGCCTCCCTGGTTCAAGCGATTCTCTTGCCTCAGCCTCCTGAGTAACTGGGATTACAGGCATGTGCCACCACAACCAGCTAATTTTGTATTTTTAGTAGAGACGGGGTTTCACCATGTTGGTCAGGCTGGTCTCAAACTCCTGACTTCAGGTGATCCACCTGTCTCAGCCTTCCAAAGTGCTGGGATTACAGGTGTGAGCCACCGCACCTGGCCTCTTTCTTTCTTTCTTTCTTTCTTTTTTTTAAGAGCGTAATCTAGCACCGCCACAGAATTCTAGCAGGTGCTCAATTAGCATTTAGTGAAAGACTGAATTACCTTTTCTTTCTTGGAATTATTTTCTTAATTCAGTTTAAAAAAACATTTGAGTCTGGGCCAGGTGCTGTGGCTCACAACTGTAATCCTAGCACTTTGGGAGGCCCAGGTGGGCAGATTGCTTGAACTCAGGAGTTCAAGACCAGCCCAGGCAACATGGCAAAACCCCGTCTCTACAAAAAGTACAAAAATTAGCCAGGTGTGTGGTGGCATACACCTGCAGTCCCAGCTACTCAAGAGGGCTGAGGTAGGAGAATCACTTGAGCCTGGGGAGGTCAAAGCTGCGATGAGCCGTGCGTGATTGCACCACTGCACTCCAGCCTGGGTGACAGAGTAACACCCCATCTCTTAAAAAAAAAAAAAAAAAAAGTCTAGATATAGTATAGTATGGTACTCAAAAGCCAGACTTCAAAGTCTTATAGATGCAGGCTCAATCCTAACCCTAGTATGACACCCTGGTCCAGTTACTCTCTGATCCTCAGTATCCTTAAATATAACATAGACATATTAATAACACCTACTTCATAAGGCTGTAGGAAAGATGAAATAACATTATGCACATAAAGGATTTAGCTCAATGCCCTCAAATGTTAGCTTGTAGTTTTGATAGTAGGCTAAAGTCACTCTACATTTAATTAGCTAAAAAGCCTCCCTAGTCTGAGTCACAGAATGATGAAATAAAAAACAAAATCCATTATGTCAGTAATT
Organism: Nomascus leucogenys; assembly: GCF_006542625.1. NCBI lineage: Eukaryota > Metazoa > Chordata > Mammalia > Primates > Hylobatidae > Nomascus > Nomascus leucogenys. The sequence continues at coordinate 47,292,614 of NC_044399.1, forward strand.
AGTCTTTTGCGAAGGGAAGGGGGTCTAAAGTCATAAAAATCGAGCATTGCCTCTCTCTGTCCCAAGAGCCAACCAAAAGCCAAAGTAATCAAGGTTTAAGAAGGAAGACAAAAAGCAGAGCCGTGCCATTGATCTCCTTTCTCATGAGGGAAGATTGGAGTCGAATAAATATTGAATATTTTGTTTTCATTTTTAAAAGTTAGAACTTTACTCCAATTCAATAAGAATGGCTAGTGCCCCTTTCAAGTTCTAGGAATTATGATACGTAGTAAAGATGCAAAAAGAAGATATCCTCCTTGCTCTTAAGCAATTGAAGGTCTTGAGGCTCCCAAGGAGGGAAAGGGCAGGGACCTGGCCAGAGAATCCTTTCCAGAGGAGAAAAAGGTATTGGTATTGCCAATGCACTGCAGAAGTGGAAAAAAGAAGCATGGAAGCCACTAATTACTTGCATTGTTCAAGTGACTAGAGCAAGATGGTGCTTTGTCTGAAATTCACTACTAATGTATTTGTTCATTTTGAGCTTGTCTTAGTCCATTCAGGCTGCTATAACAAAGTGCCACAAACTGGGTGGCTTATAAACAATGGAAATTTATTTCTCACAGTTCTGGAGGCTGGAAGTCCAACATGAGGGTGCCAGTGGTTGAGTTCTGGTGAGGGCCCTCTTTCAGGTTGCAGATACCAACCTCTCACTATCACCTTACATGGAAGAAGGGGCAAGCTAGCTCTCTAGGGTCTCTTTTATAAGGGAACTAATCCCAATCATAAGAGCTTCACCTATGAGGTGAACTAATGACCTCCCAAAGTCCCCACTATCCTAATACTATCACTGTGGGGGTTAAGATTTCAATATATGAATTTGGGAGGACACAAACATTCAATCTATAGCAAAGCTACTAATATTGACAATGATAGCTACCACTTATTGAATGCTTAGCATATGCTAGGCATTTTATATCCCTCAATTCATTTTTATTTTATTTTATTTTATTTTTATTTTTATTTTTTTGAGATGGAGTCTCGCTCTGTCGCCCAGTCTGGAGTGCAGTGGCACGATCTCGGCTCACTGCAAGCTCCACCTCCCGGGTTCATGCCATTCTCCTGCCTCAGCCTCCCGAGTAGCTGGGACTACAGGTGCCCGCCACCACACCCGGCCCTCAATTCATTTTTAATCCTTCCAAAAACCCTGAAAGGTAAAAATTATTATCAGAATTTTACAGATAAAGAAACTACCTGCCACGCACAGTGGCTCATGCCTACAATCCCAGCACTTCGGGAGGCCAAGGCGGGTATATCACCTGTGGTCAGGAGTTCAAGACCAGCCTAGCCAACATGGTGAAACCCTGTCTCTACTAAACATATAAAAATTTGCTGGGTGTGGTGGCAAGTGCCCGTAGTCCCACCTACTTGGGAGGCTGAGGCAGGAGAATTGCTTGAACCCAGGAGGCGGAGGTTGCAGTGAGCTGAGATTGCGCCATTGCACTCCAGCCTGGGCAACAACAGCAAAACTTTGCCTCAAAAAAAAAAAAAAAAAGAGAAAGGAAGGAGGACTGAAGAGTAAGGAGGAAGAACACCAGCCAGTGATGTACACCTGTAGTCCCAGCTACTTGGGAGGCTAAGGCAGGAGGATCGCTTCATCCCAGGAGTTCAAAGCTGGAGTTCACTATGGTCACACCTATGAATAGTCACTGCACTCTAGCCTGGGCAACATAGCAAGACTCCATCTCTAAAAAAAAAAAAAAAAAAAAAAGAAGAGAGAGAGAGAGGAGAGAGACAGAGAGAGAAAGAAGGAAGGAAGGAAGGAAGGAAGGAAGGAACTGAGGCTCTGAAAGATTAGGTACCTTTCAGCCAGAGTAATGAAGTCAAGACCATCTTTCCCAACTGTGCCCTTAACCTGCTACTGCTGACTTTGTCCAGTTTCTAGGAATTCATTTTCTGTTTGCACAAAAAAAGTCACACATGGCCTATAGGCATTTCTAAAACTAAGCAAATGTGACCTGAATTCCTTCATAAAACACTAGCTACCATATAGTCCAGATTCAACCAGCTTTTATGCACAACTGGAAATTTTAACAGAAATATGGATGTGCTGCCCAAACCTGATCAACTTACTATATCACATCTCTAAAACAGTTCTACCAGATTATTAACTGCAGCTACAAAGAATAATCCAGAAAAATGTTCTTGGATCTTATGTCATCCTTAGTCCAATATGTAAAACTCCCACGGCAGAGAGCCTAACACAGAGTGGGCAGTCACCAAATATTAGTTCCCTTATCTTTCCCTTCCTCTAGTGCAAGTTGTAGAAATTAAATAGTGAGCTAAGCAAGCAGATCAGGAGAGAACCCCTGGAAAGCAGGTTAACCAGAAACAGGATAGATAATTACAGGCTAATCACCGACAGGCGTGGTTCATGGTCTCCTCCAAACCACCTTTCGAGGGATGATATTGCCAGTTATGGTTTTACACAGGAACTGACCTTGGCCCGGAGCCTTCAATTCACTCAGCCAGGGACTTTGCATACCACAGAAGTCATTCCCAGCCAATAGATAGACTTTCCACATTCCCTTTAAACAAGACTTGTGTTGGTGTTAAGATAAGCTCGCTAAGGGTAACTAAAGGACAGGGTTGGAAACTATGAAACAAGGATAGGAAAAGTAGGCTACATAAATAGGAGCCCCTGGAACAACTTTATGAGCAGCCCCAGGGAACGGCTTTGAGGTGGAGGGAAGCAGGGAATGTATATCATGACATATCAGTTTTGATACCTGTGTTCCAAAAAGAGCATTTATGACATTTGAGCACGTTATTTATTGGTTTGGGAAGGAGTAATAATGAGATGATATGCTAAGCACTTTGCCTGGTGCATAGGAAATAAGTAGGCAATAAGAAAGAGCTGCCACTATCATTAGAATGAAGACTTTGCTCTTTGCTCTTTATCATTAAGACTGTAGTTTGTGGCCGGGCGTGGTGGCTCACGCCCGTAATCCCAGCACTTTGGGAGGCTGAGGCGGGTGGATCACAAGGTCAGAAGATCAAGACTGTCCTGGCTAACACTGCAAAACCCTGTCTCTACTAAAAATACAAAAAATTAGCTGGGTGTGGTGGCATGCGCCTGTAGTCCCAGCTACTCGGGAGGCTGAGGCAGGAGAATTGCTTGAACCCAGGAGGCGAAGGTTGTGGCACTCCAGCCTGGATGACAGAGCAAGACTCCGTCTCAAAAAAAAAAAAGACTGTAGTTTGTTAAAGAGGTTACATGGTGCACGGTATCTGTATACACAAGGGGCTACTAAGGTGGGTATTGTGGTCAGCTGAAAAATGGCCCTCCCAAAGATACCAGGTTATTTTCCAGGAACCTGTAAAATTGCCCTTTATTGGAAAAAAAAAAGCAGGGGGGTCTTTGTAGATGAGAGTAAGTTAAGACTCAAAATGGGGAGCTTGTCTGGATTATTTGGGTGGACCCTAAAAAATGCAATCACGAGTGACCTCATAAGACAGAGGAAGATTTCACGCCACACACACACACACGCGCGTGCACACACACACACGAAAAGGCAAGGTGAAAATAGCAAAGATAGAGAAACAGACATTTGAAGATGTTTGCCTTGAAGATTCTAGGCACAAGAAATGCCAGCAGCTACCAAAAGCTGGAAAAGGCAATGAGCAGCTTCTCTCCCAGAGCTTCTAGAGGAAGCCCATCCTTGCCAACACCTGGATTTCAGCCCAGTGATTTAGACTTCTGGCCTCCAGAACTAGGCAAGAATACGTTTAGATTGCTTTACATTACCAAGTTTGTGGTAATTTGTTACAGTAACCACAGGAAACTAATCCAGGTATGAACTGGCTTTTCAGCCTAGCAAGACTCATCAGTAAATGACTGACCAGCAAGAGTGAGATATGCTGTTCTAACTAATAGGTATTAATTGAATGATGCAGTTTCAAAGATATAGACAATGGTGCTGATAAACCAGTGTGTTGGAGGGAAGGAGGCTTTATTTTTAGCAGACACCAATTTCTGTGATGCAAATACTCCCACCATGGCCCAATTTCAAAGGTTTAACATCTGGCTTGCAAAATTCCTTACCATTCAACAATCGGCTTGCACAAGCCAGCAGGAGCCAGCTCCAGCCCCTCCCTGTAGAGGTGCTTTAAATCACAAGAGAAATTGCTCTAAAACTGTATTGAGCATAATTTAATTTCTCCTTGATAATTCTGAAGGGCACTTCATGGTATTGTAGTTCCTTAGCATCAACATGGGGAACATTAATTACTGTTGCACTGCATACATGTGGAGTTGCTAATCAATGGCATGGGGGTAGATAGTTTCCAATGCTGATGGGATGAGAAGGACCAGGCAGAACCAGAATGTCCTATAGATTGTCAGCTGCATGCTTTTATTCCTTGGAGAACTCTGGAAGGAATCCAGTAGAGGCCATCACGTCCTTAGGTAAATTTATTATGGTATAAATTGTAATCGCAGTGACAGAAATCTTAATCATTTTTTTCCAATGGCATAAGGCTTTACAACTTTCTTTTTTTTAATTTTTTTTTATTGTACTTTAAGTTCTAGGGTACATGTGCACAATGTGCAGGTTTGTTACATATGTATACATGTGCCATGTTGGTGTGCTGCACCCATTAACTCGTCATTTACATTAGGCAAATCTCCTAATGCTATCCCTCCCCACTTCCCCCACCCCATGACAGGCCCCGGTGTGTGATGCTCCCCTTCCTGTGTCCAAGTGTTCTCATTGTTCAATTCCCACCTATGAGTGAGAACATGTGGTGTTCAGTTTTTTGTCCTTGCGATAGTTTGCTGAGAATGATGGTTTCCAGCTTCACCCGTGTCCCTACAAAGGACATGAACTCATTTTTTATGGCTGCATAGTATTCCATGGTGTATATGTGCCACATTTTCTTAATCCAGTCTATCATTACTGGACATTTGGCTTGGTTCCAAGTCTTTGCTATTGTGAGTAGTGCTGCAATAAACATACGTGTGCATGTGTCTTTATAGCAGCATGATTTATAATCCTTTGGGTATATGCCCAGTAATGGGATTGCTGGGTCAAATGGAATTTCTAGTTCCAAATCCCTGAGGAATCGCCACACTGACTTCCACAATGGTCGAACTAGTTTACAGTCCCACCAACAGTGTAAAAGTGTTCCTGTTTCTCCACATCCTCTCCAGCACCTGTTGTTTCCTGACTTTTTAATGATTGCCATTCTAACTGGTGTGAGGTGGTATCTCATTGTGGTTTTGATTTGCATTTCTCTGATGCCCAGTGATGATGAGCATTTCTTCACGTGTCTTTTGGCTGCATAAACGTCTTCTTTTGAGAAGTGTCTGTTCATATCCTTCGCCCACTTGTTGATGGGGTTATTTGTTTCTTGTAAATTTGTTTGAGTTCTTTGGGCTTTACAACTTTCCAAGTGAATTGGATTTTTACCTTAAGCAAAATAGAACAGAGGCTTTATCTCAACCAGAAACAAATGGAGTGTGTAAAATCCAGTCTCTCTCTTCAGCCCCATGCTACTGACTTCTGAATAGCATTCCAGCTGTATTTATCTGGGGCTTGGGAAATTTTCTTGGTTCCTGGGAAGAAAGTTAACTAAAACATATGACATCTCTGGCAGCAGTCACAATTTCACACAAAAAGTTTCTTGCAATAACTTCACATATTGCTTCCCCTGGTGGAATCACTATCTCTAGGGAAAGCTTGGGTCTAAAAGACAACTATATTGAATGAAAGTGAGAGCTGAATGCTAGATCCACCAGCTTGTATCTCTCTAAGAGAAGTCTTCATCTTAAAATCACTTTTTATGGATGACGTTATGACAGAGACAAGTTCTAGATTTTTTTCTTTTTCTGCTTTTAAAGTGTAAACATTGTAAAACTTCTCAAGTAGCCAGGCGTGGCGACGCATCTGTAGTCCCAGTTACTCAAGAGGCTGAGGCAGGAGGTTTGAGCTCAGAGGTTCAAATCCAGCCTGGGCAACATAGTGAGACCCCCCCCCAACACACACCAATCTCAAAACAAACAAACAAAAAGCCTTCTCAAGTAAAAAAATAAGCAAATACAGTTACTACTCCAGCTACTCAACAGTGCTCCCTGTAGATGAGATGCTACAGAGTGTTTGCTATTTACAGGAAATTGGAGGTGGGGTGGTTACTGGAGAGTGGGTTGGCAGAGATTGGTGGTTATGTGATTTAATCCTGAAATAGACTGGTTATGAGAATCAATGTTTTCAAATTTCAAATACTGTCTTGCTTTTGCTTTTGTATATATATACACACATATATACATATACATATGCATACACACACACACACAAAAGCAAAAGCAAAACAGTTATTAGCTATCCTTCCTAGAGATAGCTAGCAAGGACAGCTAATCAACTCTTTCAACATTTCAAGATTAAAGGATGAGGATACCACCTATGTTTAAATACGGACATGGCTCAAGCCCTTTATACTGCTGTGTAGAAGATTTTTAGAGCGCGTGTTGATCATCACAGTGATGAGATGGTATTAAAAGGCTTGACAAATTGGTCTCCATGGCAGTGCTTGTAGTCCCAGCTACTCAGGGAGGCTGAGGCAGGAGGATAAAGTGAGCCCAGGAGTTCGAGTCCAGCCTGGGCGGCAAAGCAAGATCCTGTCTCTAAAACAAAACAAAACAAACTACAGACTTGACAAACAGCTACTGAAGGCAACATGATCATTACTTATAGAAAGGAGAGGATCAGAGCTAGGAGAGTGAAGGACTAGATTTATGAAGCTTCAGTCCCTTCTTTAGGGGCACTGAAGAGAAACAGTTCAAGTCCTCTAATTGTCCCATAGGCTTTGTCATATAAGAATGGATAATTTGCTACAAGCTCGAAATGGCAAAACCAATTACCTAATGTTGCTACCGTACTGACTAATCATCTTACTCATGAAACTATCTACACCTTGCAGAGAACTTTAAGAAAACCACTGGGCCTGGTGGGTCGTGCCTATAATCTCAGCATTTTGGAAGACCAAGGTGGGGGATCCCTTGAAGCCAGGAGTTTGAGACAGCAAGATACTGTCTCTACATAAAACAAAAAATAAGAAAAGTTAGCCAGGCATGGTGGCTATGTCTGTAGTCCTAGCTACTTGGGAGGCTGAGGCAGGAGGATCCTCGCAGTGAGGACTCCAGCCTGGGTGACAGAGCGAGACCCTGTCTCAAAAAAAAAAAAAAAAAAAAGAAGAAAGAGAGAGAGAGAAAGAAAGAGAGAAAGAAAGAAAGAAAGGAAGGAAGAAAGGAAGGAAAGAAAGAAAAAGAAAGAAAGAAAGAAAGAAAGAAAGAAAGAAAGAAAGAAAGAAAGAAAGAAAGAAAGAAAACTTTGCAGTATACATTTTCATAAGCCCAAAAGTTACTTCCTTCCATTTATTGCAAGGCTATGAGAACCCAAATGTCTGCCTGTTACGATTTTAACCAGCACTTTTCTACAAGTGAGTATGTTCAAGAGCCCCTAAAAAGACTGTAATAATCAGATATCAAGTACCTATATGAGGTAGCAGGAGGAAGAAAGAGGCAGTACAAACAACAATCCACACATAATCCAGTAATGCAAGCTCTGAAATTCCAACACTTCATTTCAACTGCTTCCCCCAAAATTCCATACCATGTTCTTGCTTTTGGATAAAGTCAGTGACAAGAAATGAGATGGTCATATAGCAGCAGCAAAAATATAATCAGGAGATATAATGACTTTGTAATATCCCCGTGTGAAAGAAACAAACCTGAGTAGTGAGAGGAACATGGGTCTTGGATTAGGATATAGACCAATGTTTAAACCCTGGGTGGCCAGGTATAAGCTATGTAATAACCTTGGACAATTCACCTAATTCCTCTGAGTTTTAATTTCCTCATTTCTTATATGTGGTAATTGTGCCTAATTGAGAAGATGCACAATAGAAACTCAATAGTAGCTCTAATTACCATGCAACAACCTTCTCCTGGTCCGCTGTGTGGGTTTCTTTCAGGCTGTTAAGTGGACATGGATTTCTGTAGCTAGTCTCTGCCAGAGGATATGAGTATTTCAAGAAGCAGGAAGGGCTGGAGGTGTGTGAAGGCTCCCCCGCTCCTGCACTTCATTTGTACATTCTCATCATCGCTGGAGGAGTCTCCTGGCTGCGGTTGAGCCTTCGATGAGATGATTTGCATCACTCACATTCCAAGCTGGGTGGGGGAAGCCCAGACAGTCTCGCTCTGCCCCTCAACCAGCTTGGTGCCAGATTTCCTCTCGCTTCACCCCCCAGGATGTCATCTAGGGAGCAGGCATCATACAGTAGCAACAGGCCTTGCCGATGATGACATCATAGGCTATTTTGCCCACTCTGTTTATCTCACACTGAGAGGCAGGAGAGCACACAGTAAGGAGCACAGGTTTTTTGGTTTGGTTTTGTGGGTTTTCCTTTTTTTTTTTTTTTTTTTTTTTTTTGAGATAGGCTATCACTCTGTCACCCAGGCTGGAGTGCAGTGGCACAATCTCAGCTCACTGCAACCTCCACCTCCAGGATTCAGGTGATTCTCGTGCCTCAGCCTCCCAAGTAGCTGGGATTACAGGAGTACACCACCATGCCCGGCTAATATTTGCATTTTTAGTAGAGACAGGGTTTCACCATATTGGCCAGGCTGGTCTCAAACTCCTGACCTCAAGTGATCCTCCTGCCTTGGCCTCGCAAAGTGCTGGGATTACAGGCATGAGCCACTGCGCCTGGCAAGGAGCACAGGTTTTGAAGTCAAACAGACCTATTTTCAAAGTCTCTTTCTGTCCTGTGCCACATCTAAACCTTAATTCCCTAAGCTGTAAAAGATGATCAAATAGGCCAGGCACGGTGGCTCACACCTGTAATCCCAGCACTGTGGGAGGCCAAGGCGGGCGGATCACCTGAGGTAAGGAGTTCGAGACCAGCCTGGCCAACATGATGAAACCCCATCTCTATTAAAAATACGAAAATTAGCCAAGCATGGTGACGTATGCCTATAATCCCAGTTACTCCAGAGGTTGAGGCAGGAGAATCACTTGAACCCAAGAAGCGGAGGTTGCAGTGAGCCGAGATCATGCCACTGCACTCCAGCCTGGGTGACAAGACTGTCTAAAAAAAAAAAGGAAAATCAGGATTTCTAAGAGATATCTCTACTCTTATGTTCATTGCAGCATTATTCATAATAGACAAGATATGAAAACAACCTAAACGTCCATCAACAGATGAATGGATGAAGAAAATATGGCGTACATATACAACAGAATATTATTCAGCCTTCAAAACAAAAGGAAATCCTGTCATTTGCAACATGAATGAACCTGAAGAACATTAAGCTAAGTAAACTAAGCCAGACACAGAAAAACAAATACTGTGTTGATTTCACTTATATGTGAAAACTAAAGTAGTCAAACTTAGAACAGCAGAGAGTGGAATGTTGGTTGCCATGAGCTGGAGGGATAGAGGAATGGGGAGATATTGGAAAAGGTTACAGAGTTTGTTATCCAAATGAATGAATTCTGGAGATCTATTCTACAACGATGTGACTACAATTAGCAACACTATATTGTATACTTGAAATTTGCTAAGAGGGTGGATCTTAAGTGTTCTCACCACCAAAAAATAAAAAAGAAGAGAAAGGAAGGAAGAAAGAGAAAGAGAGAGAACAAAAGAAAACGGTAACTATGTGAGGTGATGGATATGTACATGATATATATGCATATTATATATATGATTTGATATGGATATATCCATATACATGCATATACATGCATATATATCCATACACATGCATATATATATGCATATATATCCATACACATGCATATATATATGCATATATATCCATACACATGCATATATATATGCATATATATCCATACACATGCATATATATGCATATATATCCATACACATGCATATATATATGCATATATATCCATACACATGCATATATATATGCATATATATCCATATACATGCACATATATATGCATATATATCCATATACATGCATATATATGCATATGTATATATGCATATATAGCCATATACATGCATATATATATGCATATATATCCATGTATATATGGATGCATGCATGTATATGCATATATATGGCTATATATGCATATATATGCATAATTGAAATTTGTACATATTTAAAGTGTACAACATGATTTGATACGAATATATATGCCTATCTATCCATACATATACATGGATATGGATATGGATAGATATGCATATCAAATCATCATGTTGTACACTTTAAATATGTACAATTTTCAATTGTCAATTATACCTCAATATGGGAAAAAGTCTTGTCATGAAGGAGATGCTTAATAAATGGTAGTTAATGTTATTATCTTTGATTGATTTGTCTTTGAATAAATTTCTGTGGCCTAAACGAGGAAGCATATTCAAGGCATATATCCAAATATTTGTAAGAGTAGAGGAATGTTCTTAATCCAAATTATATGCACCAATATTGCTCACTTGAGTGGAAGGAAATTATAGAATGGAGTATTAACTTTCTAATGACTAGGCAAAATTAGTTGAGTAAATTACCCAATCAGTTCAGGAGAGGAAAAAAAAACCTGATTCAAAGGTTTTTTTCTCCTCTGTGGGTTCATTTTATTGCTGCAACCCTCTAATTTGTTTTAGTTATAAAGACATGGCCATTTCATTTTCAGTTTCACCCAGGAACTTGAACTGTATTTTGAAATAGGGACAATTGGATTTAGAAAATCACTTTTGTACAACTAGAACTCATTTACAGCTAGTTATTCAAATATCCAGTGACAGCATAATAAAAATTTAGGGCCTTCATTTAATTAAACACTCCAGTTTACAATTCCCTGGAAGTAGTAACACATATTTGGAAACTGCTCTCTTTCGTGTTTTTAAAATAGCATCTAACATTAAGACAGTAATTTATTAAGAAATAACTTGCTGATCTGAAAGTGCTCATGTGATTTCAAAATGTCTTTAGAATGAATCCAACTCGATGAGACTTATATGCATAGATCTGGAGAACAAGGAGCTTATCATAGGACTTTCATAGCCCTCTCAAAATGGCAAATGAAGATAAATTGCAGAAATAGGGACTTCATGTTGCAATCAAAAGGGAACCTGCCCACAGACTGAAACAAACTTGGAAAACAAATGAATGGAAGATTAAACAGTGAAGTCTAAGTACTATCACTTGTTCCCCTATGATTAAAGCCTGACAGGCACCATGAGTAAAACTGTAAATATATACTAGTTATAGTAGACCTCACTGGGTTTATGCTTCAGTAAACCACAGCTGCCTCCAATTTACCATTGAAACATGTTTTAGGGAAATGAAACTAGCCACCACCTCGTTTCATGCATGTGATATATTATTCATAACCAAGCCCTAATGACAGAAGAGAGCATTCTTAAAATAGTCTAATGGCTTTTTTGTATTCAACAATACTATCCCCTATATTTGTTATACCTAACTCACAACATATTCAAGAATTTTCCATCATGTGCTTAACTTTAAATTTTTAAATGGCTTTCTTCACCTGAACTGGCAGCTTTACTAATGCACCAGTCCAAACATACAGATGGGAGCTTCCTCAAATATACACCAAGAAACACGTGATATAAATTGGAGGAATCATAGTATGGGACCACCTAATAATAGTACACCAATGTTTACTTAGTACTTACTATTTACCTAACATTGTGCTAAGCACTTTTGAAGAATTATTTTGTTTAATTGGCAATCCCAACAAGACAAAATTCCAGTGTCCCAGATGATAAGACTAGCGACACTTAAAAATCCTAACAGTAAATAAAAAATTAAACCCCTAAGTGAAAATTAGTTTTTCATGGGTGATTTCTTGGCAATTCATAAAATTTAAGTTTTCCTAAAATTAACTGTAAACTGATACATATTAATCATACATAGCAAATGTCTACAGTCAAATTTTAAGTGATTTCTCTGCTTTATTAGCCATTTATATCAGCTTTTATACAAAACTTCCTTTTCATGGGTGCAATTGAAAACAAAGGATCAAAGCTTTTCCGCTGGGCACGGCAGCTCACGCCTGTAATCACAGCTCTTTGGGAGGCCAAGGAGGGCAGATCACGAGGTCAGGAGACCGAGACCATCCTGGCTAACACGGTGAAACCCCGTCTCTACTAAAAATACAAAAAATTAGCCAGCCATGGTGGCATGCACCTGTAGTCCCAGCTACTCAGGAGGCTGAGGCAGGAGAATGGCATGAAACCGGGAGGCGGGGGTTGCAGTGAGCCAAGATCGTGCCACTGCACTCCAGCCTGGAGGACAGAGCATAAGACTTTTGTCTCAAAAAAAAAAAAAAGAAAGCTTTTTCATACTTTAAACTAACTTTCATTAAACTAGCCTATCATCAGAAACCCACTGCCAGTGGGCACAGTGGCTCACACCTGTAATCCCAGCACTTTGGGAGGCTGAGGCGGGCGGTTCACTTGAGGTCAGGAGTTCAACCCCATCTCTACTAAAAATAAAAAAATTAGCCAGACGTGGTGGTTTATGCCTGCAATCCTGGCTACTCAGGAGGCTGAGGCAGGAGAATCACTTGAACCTGGGAGGCAGAGGTTGCAGTGAGCTGAGATTGTGCCACTGCACTCCAGCCTGGGTGACAGAGTGAGACTCCATCTCAAAAAGAAAAAAAGAAACCCCATTGCCAGCTCTGAAAGATCTTCGATGATTTGGGCCATTCATTCATTCCTCAGACTTAACCACCAACTGTGCACCACACCCTGGGGATACAAATAAGACATGAACTCTACCTTCAAAACACATTCAGCCTGCTGAGAGAGATATATAAACAAACCATAGCAAATATAATGCACAATATTATATAACCGAGGTAGGGAGAATGGTGGTCGAAAGTAGAAAGTAATTGAAAAAAAGGCAATTTTTGGAAGGCTTCACAGAAGCAGTGACACTAAAGGTAGCATCTTTTTTGTTGTTGTTGTTGTTGTTTTGCGAGGCAGAGTTTCACTCTCTTGCCCAGGCTGGAGTGCAGTGATGCAATCTCGGCTCACTGCAACCTCTGCCTCCCGGGTTCAAGCAATTCTCCTGTCTCAGCCTCCCGAGTAGCTGGGACTACAGGTGCACGCCACTATGCCCAGCTAATTTTTGGATTTTTAGTTGAGGTAGGGTTTCACCATATTGTCAAGCTGGTCTCGAATTCCTGACCTCAGGTGATCCACCCACCTTGGCCTCCCAAAGTGCTAGGATTACAGGCGTGAGCCACCTCGCCAGGCCTGAAGGTAGCATCTTAAATGTAGATGAATATCTGTGATGTTCAGTATGTTCACTCTACTTTTTTTTTCAAAAGATGAATTACCATTTCATTAATGTTTTCCTTTTTTTTTTTGAGATGGAGTCTTGCTCTGTTGCCCAGGCTGGAGTGCAATGGTGCGATCTAGGCTCACCGCAACCTCCGCTTCCTGCATTCATGTGATTCTCCTGCCTCAGCCTCCCAAGCGGTTGGGATTACAGGTGTGCACCACCACGCCCAGCTAATTTTTGTATTTTTAGTAGAGACAGGGTTTTACCATGTTGGTCAGGCTGGTCTCAAACTCTTGACCTCAAGTGATCCTCCTGCCTCAGCCTCCCAAAGTGCTGGGATTACAGACATGAGCCACCGTGCCCAGCCAAAAGATGAATTACCTTTTTAAAAAGGTATAGGATTGTGGCCAGGCAGAGTGACTCATGCCTGTAATCCCAGCATTTTGGGAGGCTGAGGCAGACGGATCACAAGGTCAGGGGATCAAAACCATCCTGGCTAACACCGTGAAACCCTGTCTCTACTAAAAACACAAAAAATTAGCCGAGTGTGTGGCGGGCGCCTGTAGTCCCAGCTATTCGGGAGGCTGAGGCAGGAGAATGGCATGAACCCAGGAGGCAGAGCTTGCAGTGAGCCAAGATGGCGCCACTGCACTCCAGCCTGGGCAACAGTGCGAGACTCCGTCTGAAAAAAAAAAAAAAAAGGCATAGGATTATGTATCTAATTTACCTACTACTCCATAACTATTTTAAGTCTTATTTCTGAATTTCTGTGTCTTCCACCACTTATCTTGGCTTAATTTTTTTCTTTTAAGTAACTAGTCAGATTGTTGTACTATCCACATAAAAATTACTTCCAAAGACTTGTGATGGAACCCAGTGATGCCACACCTAGGCATATAACTCTCACAAGGAGACAGGTACAAAAACATTTATCTTGCATTGTTTGTAAGGGAAAAATAATGGAAACAATTTAAAGATCTATCAACAAAAGAATGAATAAATCGTGGCCTTTTTATACAATGAAATACTATCTAGCACTTTAAATGAACTAGAAGATGTGTATTGGCCTGAGGCAGTGGCTCACGCCTGTACTCCCAGCACTTTGGGAGGCTGAGGAGGGCAGATCACTTGAGACCAGAAGTTCAAGACCAGCCTGGCCAAGATGGCGAAACCCATCTTTACTAAAAATACAAAAATTAGCGAAGCGTGTTGGCAAGCACCTGTAATCCCAGCTACTCAGGAGGCTGAGGCAGGAGAATCGCTTGAACCTGGGAGGCGGAGGCTGCAGTGAGCCAAGATCGTGCCAGTGCACTCCAGCCTGAGAGAGCCAGAATCCATCTAAAAAAAAAAAAAAAAAAAGACATGTATTAGGGGCCTAGCATGGTGGCTCACACCTGAAATCCCAGCACTTTGGGAGGCTGAGACAGGCGGCTCACTTGAGCCAAGGAGGTCACGACCAGCCTGGGCAACATGTGAAACCCTGTCTCTACAAAAAATACAAAAATTAGCCAGGCATGGTGGTGTGTACCTGTAGTCCCAGCTACTTGCAGGGCTGAGGCAGGAAGATTGCTTCAGCCCAGGAGGTCAAGGCTTCAGTGAGTCGTGATCACACCACTGCACTCCAGCCTGGTGAACAGAGTGAGACTGTTTGGAAAAAAAAAAAAAAAGATGAGTATGAATACATGTTGAGTGAGAGATTAAGAAGAAAGCACATAATATATCATTTAATGATGAAAAACTTGCAAATCAACTTTATGTTTTGTTTATGGATACATATATAGTATAAATATAAAAAATAGCTGGGTGTGGTGATGTGTGCCTATAGGCCCAGCTACTTGGGAGGCTGAGGCAGGAGGATTGCTTGAGCCCAGTGGTTCTGGGCATCATATAGTGACCTCCCAGGAGTAGAGGGCTACCTGTTTGCCTAAGGAAAGGTGAACCTACCTGTGTGGGAAGCAGAGCAGGTCAAAACTCCTGTGCTTGTAGTGGATTGCACCTGTGAATAGCCACTGCACTTCACCCTGGGCAACATAGGAAGACTCCAGCTCTTATAAAAAATTTTTTAAATAATATAAAAATACACACAGGAATTAAAACTCTAAATTCAGGGTAGTTGTCACTCTGCAGATGACAAGAGAGGAATGAGATAGATTGGTTTCAGGGGTTTTAACTACATCTATAAGATTTTAACTTTGTCAGCACTTCTGGTGGCTTGGTGAGGAAAAAAAGGTTTTAACCTAGAATAAAGAGAGGAAAGGGGAAAAAAGGAAGGGAGGAAGAGGGCGCGAAAGGGGGAGGGAGGGAAAAAGGGAGATCTGAAGCAAATATGGCAAAATTTTATTACATGAAATACTATCTAGCACTTTGAGCTGGATAGTAGATAGATGATTTTTTGTCATATTATTTTGTATGCTTTTCTGTCTGTTTGAAATATTATATTGTAAATAGATATGCCAATCTTTATAATAATAATTAATGGTATTATTCACCAAATTTAATAGTCTAACAAAAGTTTAGAAGTAAAAAATTAGCAAGTGGCACATATTTTCCAGTTCTACTAGTAAAGAAACTTGTTTGCATCTGGGGAAGATAATATTTGCAGTGTAACTTCCTCACTCCCTTTCCAGCACATCCTTAAAGGACTCAAATGGAATGTCTTCCTATGACAAAGAATAGTGCTTGTGCATATTAACTCCTCTGCTGCTGAACCAATTTGTGACAGGATGAAAGAGCTACTAGGAAACAAAGTGAAGAAGGATGGACACTCTATTCAGTATTTCTAAATTTCTAGGTTTTTCCTTTTCAAGCCCCCTTAGAATTTTTAAGAAAGAGCTCAACAGTTTAGCATGCCTCCAAATGAAAAATGTTATGTTAATGTATTTGCTAATAAATAATTAGTTTCAGACGCAAAATTAAAGGCTCAAGTTGGTAAATAAAGCATCCAGCACTATATCCATACGTGGTCTCTGACACCAAAATAGGATGAGGGCCCGGGCATGGTGGCTTACTCCTGTAATCCCAGCAGTTTGGGAGGCTGAGGCAGGTGGATCACTTGAGGTTAGGAGTTCGAGACCAATCTGGCCAACATGGTGAAACCCCATCTCTACTAAAAATACAAAAATTAGCTGGGCGTGGTTGTGGGCGCCTGTAATCTCAGCTACTCAGGAGGCAGAGGCAGGAGAATCACTTGAACCCGGTAGGCGGAGTTTGCAGTGAGCTGAGAGTGTGCCACTGCACTGCAGCCTGGGCAACAAAGTGAGACTGTATCTCAAAAGAAAAAGAAGAAAGAGAAGAAAGAGAAGAAAGAGAAGAAAGAAAGAAAGAAAGAAAGAAAGAAAGAAAGAAAGAAGAAAGAAAGAAAGAAAGAAAGAAAGAAAGAAAGAAAGAAGAGAAAGAGAAGAAAGAAATGCAGAATCTCAGGGTCTCTGACCTACTGCGTCAGAGAGGGCACCACTGCAGCCAACTTGGGTAAGAGGAGACACAAAGCAAGTAAGATGTCAACTTCATATAAGAACAAAAATTAATATTTTTTCTTCATCCCACTCTCCCTCATCTCCCTTCCTCTCTCTTTCTTCCTCTTCTTTTCTTTTATAGTACACATTAAAAGGGAAACACATCAGCCAGAGAGAAGCAGCAAAATGCTTGGTGGTGAGGGTTCATCCCCCACCAAGTACAGCACCATCTAGGCTGTTGCCCCAAATGGTGCCATACTAGGGAAGCCCAAGACTAAAGCAGACAACACTGCTATCTTCCTTCACCCAGCAAAGAACAGAACCAAAGCATCAAAAACAGGCAAAGGGGATTGCGGGAAGAATGAGCCAGGTCTCCTACTAGGCAGGACTAGTTTCTCTTACCTCTCTAGTCCTTGAAAGGAAGCACTTCCCAAAAGGCGGAATCCCAGTTGAGCTGCTAGATCGTGTATTGTGCTACAGTCCAACAGAATGTTGTCACCCAAGCTGGCCCCATCCAATGGGGAGGAGTAAACAGATGCAGGCAAGGGAGGAGAAAATAATCTCTGGCTGCCTGGAGGCACTCACATGGAAGCAGCTAGAGAAATGGTGTGTCGGAGTGTCCACCGTGATACTTGTCAGTGGGAATCCAACCAACCACACAGTCAAGTCTGGCTCAAAATGGCCAGTAATGTCTACCATTGAAAATTTAGTTTCTATGTGAAGAAGAAATGTAACATGGAAGAGAAACAAAAAAATTGCTAAATGAAATGCAAAGCATGTCAAGAAAATGTGGAAGAAACAGATTCTGGTTTGATCCCATTTTGCGAGCAAAATATATCTCATTCTAAGGGGTCATATTAACAGCAGCTTTGGCTGGGTGCAGTGGCTCACACCTATAATCCCAGAACTTTGGGAGGCCGAGGCGGGTGGATCACTTGAGGTCAGGAGTTCAAGACCAGCCTGGCCAACATGGTGAAACCCCATCTCCACTAAAAATACAAAAAAATTAGCCAGGCATGGTGGCAGGCGCCAGTAGTCCCACCCACTTGGGAGGCTGAGGCAGGAGAATCATTTGAACTCAGGATGTGGAGGTTGTAGTGAGCTGAGATTGCGACAGAGTGGCACTCTGTCTCAAAAAAAAAAAAAAAAAGAGGCTTTGGCTATAATGGGAATGCTGTGGAAAACGCAAAACCACTAAAGAGGAAAAACTGTTTCATCTTACTATGGGATGAAGGAAGTATGTTTTTATATGCTGTTTTCTAGTATCATTTTATGTACATGTGGTTTCCTAACTATAGTATATGATACTGTCAGGAGCATATGCTTTTTTTTTTTTCATTTTCCCCCGAAAGAACCTAATGTACTACATTGCATGCAGTAGGTGTTCAATAAATGGATTAATAAATTTCAGGAGATGTTGATCTCACCAGGACTTAAATCAATTTATTGTAATCAGATGATTAATAACATTCATATGAAGAGAGCATATGGCACTAAAACACCAGAATCTGCCACAATCCTCTTCTCCTTATCTTAACACAGGAAGGCAGTAGGCAGGAATTGTTAGAAAAAAGCACAAACACACAAGGATTGAGAATCCTTGTTGTGCCTTGAATTTGCTATGTGAGTCCTGCTTTTAGGATACTTAACATTTATTACAGCTTCAATTTCCACATCTGAAACAAAGGTAGGAGGCAGTAGTTTTCAAAGCAAATAAGAATTGTGGAGATAGACATCAAAGAGATAACTTGGCAGAGATTTCTACTGAATTCCCTGGCAGAGGGATTCCTGGCCTAATCCTGGAAGTGCCACAGGCTTCTCTTGTTGTCTCACATAAGAAATTTATCCTTAATTACCTGCTTTATTTTCTTCATTTGAAAAATAAAGGAAATGATGGTTGGCAAAGCCTGATTGAATATCCAAAAAAGATTCTAAATTCATCAAGATTCAGAGTCAATCACCCTCCATTATAGCTCCTAACCAGTATTTTAATACAAATGGAATTAGCCAAAACTTCAGTGGCCCTAGGGAGAGGGGCCAAATCCTGGCCTTAGGGTGTAAAGTGATTTTGAGGGAGACATATGGAATCAAGGGGTTCAGCTAACCATTTGCACGTGTCAATCAAGCAGCAAAGATCCTTCATTGCCAGGTGATGGAATGGGGTCACAGTAAAAAAAAAAAAAAAGGGAATTGGAATTGTCCTTATTTCACTACACTCTTGAGATGCCAAAGTTACCGTCTTATTCCATTTTGTGTTGCTATAACAATACCATAGACTTGGTAATTTAAAAAGAAAAGAAATTTATTTCTCACAGTTCTGGAGTCTGGGAAGCCTGAGGGCAAAGTGCCAGCATCTGGAAACAGCCTTCTTGCTGTGTTATTCCATGGCAGAAGGCAGGAAGGTGAGGGAGGGAGAGAGCAAGAGAGACTGGGGAAGGAGGCTGAACTCATCATTTTATCAGGACCCACTCCCACAATCAGTGACCCACTCTGGAGACAATGGCATTAATCCATGCATGAGGGCAAAGCCCTCACAACCTAATCACCTCTTAACGATCCAACCTCTCAACACTGTTGCGCTGGGGATTAGGTTTACAATGCATGAACTTTGGGGGACAAATTCAAACCACAGTGATAATACTTGAAAGAGTCAAAGAGGCTCGTTTGCTCCTAAGGTTTCTCCTTATTAAGCCACGGGTCAAGAATGTGGAGCAAATAGAAGATTTATTGTTTTAAGACTGAATTGTGGCTTAATCTTGGTTCAAAGAGAATGGAAAGGGCTGATGTTACAATGTCAGAATGGTAGCAAAAAAAAAGAAAAAAAAATCTGGCGCCAAATTCTATTATATCAGAAGTGGAGTGGGAAGCAACAAACTAACAGGAACATAAGAAACACACGTGCCCCCAGAATCTTCAGTTATCTCATAATAAACACATTCACTGAAAGCAATGGTTTGGAGGACTACACCATATTTTGGAGCTATATTAAGTAACAGAGAGAAGAGGAAGACGAAGGAAAATAGAATCTTATCAAGAAGGAAATGAGCCAAGCAACAGCAAAAGAATGTCTAGAATACACTGAAGTCAATCTATTTAGAAACCCCGGAGACTTTTAACCTTTTTGGGAGAAGAACTTTTCATCTGTTGATGTTTCTTGGTTTACAGTGCTGAAACCTGATGAAAGTTCAGTCAGAACTACAGGATTGTATGTTATGTTTTTAAGTATATTATGGAAGCATCAACTTGTCATTAAAAAAACAACAAATTTAAACAAAATAAGATCAAGATCACGTAAAATTGAATACAACATTTACAAATAGATTGATTTCTAATGCAAACGTTTGTAGCCCCAAATGGAGAATATTACCTGTCCCAGGAGGACGATTCAGATAATGAAAGTTGAGTCAAAAGATGTAACTCAATTTGTTAATGGGGTTCTTGAAGTGCTCATGGAAAATAAACAAATTTCCTACCCACAGCAAGGATAATTTACATATATTGGATATTATTAACCAGGTAATTGCTATCATCCTAATTTATTCCTTGATTCTTAACTCGTTTCAAAAACAAAGTGGTTTCTCTGCCAAAATTCTATTCATTCTTTTATAAGTGCAGAAATTTCTTCACTCTCGAATTCCACTAATTTCCATTATCATTAAATTAGCAGATTAAAACTTTGTCGAGATCTTCTTTATTGAACCTATCTGTTTATCTAATTCTGCCATCCTTATTAGGGGCTTTTAACTAAAAAATGTTTGGTTTTGGCTGGGCACAGTGGCTCACACCTGTAATCTCAGCACTTTGGGATACTGAGGTGGGAAAGTCACTTGAGGCCAGGAGTTCAAGACCAACCTAGGTAACATATCAAGACCCCCGTGTGTACAAAACAATAAAACAAAAATTAGCCAGATGTGGTGGTGCATGCCTGTAGTTGCAACTACTTGAGAGGTTGAGGCAGGTTTGCTTGTGTTCGGGAGGTCGAGGCTGCACTGAGCTATGGTCACGCCATGGCACTCCAGCCTGGGCAACAAAGTGAGACTCTGTCTCAAAAAAACAAAGAATAAAAACTTAAATAAATAATATATTTAATATGTATACATTATACAGGTGTGTGTTTATACATATATATACATTTATATGTATAGATGTGGGTAGGTATATATATGTATATATTTTTGTGTGTTTTTATTTCTGTTTACTGGTTTCCCTCCTAAAGCTAATCACTGGGGCCTCTGTTTTTCCAACTTTAAAATGAGTGCAGGCCAGGTGTGGTGGCTGCTGCCTGTAATCCTATCACTTTGGGAGGCCAAGGTGGGTGGATCACCTGAGGTCAGGAGTTTGAGACCAGCTTGGCCAACATTGTGAAACCCCATCTCTACTAAAAATACAAAAAATTAGCCGGGCCTGGTTGCAGACGCCTGTAATCCCAGCTACTTGGGAGGCTGAGGCAGGAGAATCACTTGCACCCTGGAGGCAGAGGTTGCAGTGAGCCGAGATCACTCCACTGCACTCCAGCCTGGGTAACAAGAGCGAAACTCCGTCTCAAATAAATAAATAAATAAATAAATAAATAAATAAATAAAATAAAATGAGTGCTTGTATCAAATAAGCTTAATATTTAGGAAAATGTATTTCAGTACATATAATGGAAGCACCCGACTTTCAGAAAGACAATGAACTGATGAAAAGGGTGGGTTTTTTTTTTTACATATTAGCTATAAAATAATTACTAAGAAGTAAAATTCAGTCACATTTTAATTCTATCGGGGTCTTAGTATTACTGAAATCAAAGCGTTTACTATTTGGTGTTACCAAATTCTCTGATGAACCGCCTTCTATTGAAGTTTTACATTTTTAAGCAAGAACAGTGTTACAGATTTCTTATTCAGCCATTTAAATTCACCACGTGATATTGAATTACATTACATTATAATGAATCATTGCCACTAGACCAACAGGAAGTAACAACAGAAAAAGCCAAGCAATAATGTGATTTTTTTTCAGAGTTAACTGGATGTTGGCTATATTTCAATGTAGTACTTTTCTTTCTATAGAATAGATAAGAATTCCAACTTACATAGGTGCATATGTATTACATATGCATAATATATATAGCAGATAATTATATGTACACAGGCAATTGTACGTAGATGTACATACATAAATATACACATATGACTTAAATTCTACCACATATACATCGCTCTTGTTTCTCTCAGTTACAATAAAAAGGACTGTATTTCAATTTTAGATATTCTCACTACAAAGAAATAATAAGAAGGTAAGGTGATAGATATGTTAATTAGTCTGATTTGATCATTTTGCAACGTATACATGTATTGAAACAATACATTGTACCTTATTGTATAAATTAGTCAATTAAAAATGAAATAAATTTTTAAAAGTCTGTATTGTAAAAATCTAAAATTTAAAATATCATTATAAAAATAGTCTTTATACATTACATATCATCTGCATCTGGTATGTGGTTTTTCAAATATCTATTTTTTTCCTGCATCTAGTATGATACAATTTTTCTTATGAAAATTAGATTTTCTTTCCATCTGAACACATCACAAAAGTGATCACATATATTTCCTTCACAAATCTCCAAGAGAAAGCTTCTTGTAACAATAGACAAACTAAGAAACAATAAGCAAATTGATTTAAAAATCTATAACTGGCCAGGTGCAGGTGGCTCAAGCCTGTAATCCCAGCACTTTGGGAGGCCAAGGCGGGGGGATCATCTGAGTCGGTAGTTTGAGACCAGCCTGACCAACATGGAGAAACTCCATCTACTAAAAATACAAAATTAGCTGGGCGACGTGGTGCATGCCTGTAATCCCAGCTACTCGGGAGGCTGAGGCAGGAGAATCGCTTGAACCCGGGAGGCAGAGTTTGTGGTGAGCCGAGATCACACCATTGCACTCCATCCTGGGCAACAAGAGTGAATCTCCGTTTCAAAAAATATATCTATATATCTATATATATATGTCTATATATATATCTACAACCCTGAAAATGAGCTCTTAAAAATGAAATTCTTTCTAAAGATTAATCTTGGTAAATTACTCTGTTGTAACTGATTCTTTTGTATAGTGCTTATTAATGTAGAAATGTGTGACAGACAGTTCAATCATTTTCAGTCCTGAAAGTAATTTGCAATAAAATTAGAAACTCATTTCTGTTTTGCTTCGGGTTTTTTTTGTTGTTGTTCGTTTTTTTTGAGATGGAGTTTCCCTCTTGTTGCCCAGGCTGGAGCACAATGGTGCCATCTCGGCTCACTGCCACCTCTGCCTCCTGGGTTCAAGCGATTCTCCTGCCTCAGCCTCCCGAGTAGCTGGGCTTACAGGCGCGCACCACCATGCCCAGCTAATTTTTTGTATTTTTAGTAGAGACGGGGTTTCACCATGGCCGGGCTGGTCTTGAACTTCTGACTTCAGGTGATTCTCCTGCCTCAGCCTTCCAGAATGCTGAGATTACAGGCATGAGCCAGCGCGCCGGGTCTTTTTTTTTTTTTTTTTTTCGAATTAAGAAAATTCCATTAGCCTTTTCTCCATCTCCTCTAATTCTGGTAGCATCTTTGCACCCCTAACACTTGGCATCTGCTACTTCAGACAAACCCTATGCAAATGACAAAGAAGGGGCCTCCCAACCTTCTCCCTGTGTTACTGTTTCAGAAGCACTACTCAGGGCACAGTGATACAAATTTCTTATGGCCACTAGCATCTTTTTTCAATTTTCAAAGAAAGCATCAAACATCTGGGTCAATTATACTTAAATTACAGAAGCACAGATTTTTAGGCAACAGGCCCCTCATTTTACCCCAGAGATTAAGTGACTTGCTCAACATAACACAGCCCAGTAAATAGAAGTCTTGCAACCAAACTTGAGCCCCATTCCTCAGTGAGTAATCCTGAGTGTGTGTACGACAAGATAAATACAAATAATCGTGTTGTGTTCTTTACCGAAAAGAAAATGAGGATCAGCACTCTAAAATATCATTTAGCTCTATAGGGTTCCAGGCTATTCTGGTCTTGTTTTAAGTGAATAGGAATCTGTACATTATATAAACAAAGCCAAATTTTCAAATAAGGAATTAAGACAAATGCAGCAGCATAGGAGATGTTTGTGCTAAAAAAAAAAAAAAAAAAAAAAAAAGGGCTGTGCCTCTTTTTATCTCAGAAATACTTCATATACATTTTCTTAACTTGAAAAGTAAAGCTAAATTTGATTAAGCACATGTGTGCATATCACATGAGCCTTCTACTACTATAGAAGAGAGTGGAAACCAAAAGAAATGCCACATATTTCATGGTGTGAATCAGTTTCTTTCCAAATGACACTTCCTTTGAAAAGGCATAAATTTGGAA
Organism: Nomascus leucogenys; assembly: GCF_006542625.1. NCBI lineage: Eukaryota > Metazoa > Chordata > Mammalia > Primates > Hylobatidae > Nomascus > Nomascus leucogenys. The sequence goes on from NC_044399.1 coordinate 47,316,766, forward strand.
TTTGACTTTTGGATAATGCTGTTTTTCAATTTTCAAATATAATTGTGATGTAATTGATCTAATCTGCATTTCAAAGCTGCTAAAGCTGAGTTTACCACCAAAACTAAGCACAAGATCTCCTTTTATGGACCAAAGTGAAGAGCAGTGTACTGAATTATTAGATAAGCTTTTGTTCTTTTCTTCAAATATTTGCATGAATTATTCAGGGTTTATATGGATAGAGCTTTGAAATATTCAAATTCCTTGAGCTATTTCCTTATGTAAGATTCATATTTATTAAATCCTGTAGCATGTACTTTTCCTGTGAAAGTGCAGATTCAGTTCCATTATGATTTCTTCAGTAGGGATCCTACACACAGGAAAGTCTCAGGTGGTGGAGGAGATACAAAGATATGCAAAACAATCTTCAGGGATCTTACACATAAGGGGGAATACAAAGCCATAAAATACTTGCAAACCACAAATTATAGAGTTTCCAAAGAGAAAGAGATATCTTCCAGCCAGGGTCTAAAGGAAAACCTTCAGAGAAAAGCTGGCATTTCAGATGGGCCCTGAAGAACTAAAATGAATTTCACAAGTAGGGGAACAGTAAAATGAGGGGGCTGAGATCTCAACTTCGCCCATGCTCCTGTTTCCATCTTTGAAATCTCTTTTAGATATGACAACCCATGCAGTCAACTTCCCAGCTATGTTGCCAGCCCCTTAATTCTGCCTCCCTTCCTGGTAAACACATTCTGACTATCTGAGGAACCCCCTTTCTGAGGGGCTAGCCTTCTACTCCTTCCCCACAAAGATGCCCCCTTCAGCTCTTCTGGGTGTCACAGACAACACTAATGAAGCAAGAAAGAGTAGTAGTGACAGTCTCATCAGAATCCTCAACCCATACCCCTGCTTCCTCCCCACTGAGCCCTGCGTGGTGAAAGATGCCATCCAAAGCTAGAAACCTGGTGATGAACGTGGCCATGCGATCTCACCTCTCACTTAACAATACTTCTGTGACTCCCCAGATTATATTTCTCAACTTGGCACATGAATCTTTTCTGTCCATTCTCAGCACTCCCCACTCCCTGGCTCACAGTGACGCTTTGTAGACCCCACCACATGCACACACAAATGCGCACACACACTCACAGGCACCCTGTTGTATTTTCCTTCTGTCTTTGTTTGTGCTTCCCCCTTGTATTAGTCCATTCTCACATTGCTATAAAGAAATACCTGAGACAGGGTAATTTAAAAAGAAAACAGGTTTAACTAGCTTGCAGTTCTTCGTGCTATATAGGAAACACGATGCTGTCATCTTCTTGGTTTCTGGGGAGGCCTCAGGAAACTTACAGTCATGGTGGAAGGCGAAGGAGAAGCAGGCATCTCATGGCTAGAGTGAGGGCAAGAGAGAGAGGGAACGGGGGAAGTGCCACATACTTTGAAACAACCAGATCTTGCAAGAACTCACTATCATAAGAACAGCACCAACAGGATAGTGCTAAACCATTCATGAGAAATACGTCCCCATGATCTTGTCACTTCCTGCCAGGCCCCACCTCCAACACTGGGGATTACAATTCGACATGAGATTTGGTGGGGACACAGATCCAAACCATACCACCCCTCTATCTGGAATACAACTCCATCCTTCTCTGGATTGTCCTGAGAGTCCCTACTCATCCTTTAGGTTTCAGCTCAATTAAATTCTTTTCTTTTGAACAGTTTCTTGCTCTTCTAACGTAAATCCATTTAGCCCTTCTGGAGTATACCCATTACCCAGAACACACAAACACAAAGTCTTGAAACTTTGCTCATTCATCAAAGAATTCTTCCTCCTTAGTATCAGAGAGTGGGCAGCAAAGAAAGCTGTGAATATTTATAAGGTAAGTTTTGTTATTGGGGCAGGGGATGTGGGAAGAATCCAAATCACAAATTTTGAACACAAATGCGTCAAAATATTGCCACATTTAACTGTTCTGCTTCTCTGGAAGAATACCAACATCGTCCAAAAGAAGAAATAACAAGGGACCATAGCAGGTGTGTGAGCCGTGCAATGGCAAAAAGAGGAAATTACAGGAAAGAGGATCGATAGGATGTATAATTAACTGACTCTGGAGAAAATATGAGAAATCAAGGAAGGGTATGATTTTGAGCCTTAGAAACTAAGGGAAAGATGATATCTATAACAGGCTGGGCATGGTGGCTCATGTCTGTAATCACAGCACTTTGGGAGGCTGAGGTGGGAGGATCACTTGAGGTCAGGAGTTTGAGACCAGCCTGGCCAACATGGTGAAACCCCATCTCCACAAAAAATACAAAAATTACCCTGGTGTGGTGGTGCATGCCTGTAAGCCCAGCTACTCAGGAGGCTGAAGCAGGAGAATCACTTGAACCCAGGAGGTGGAGGTTGCAGTGAGCCGAGATCACACTACTGTACACCAGCTTGGGCAACAGAGCAAGACTCCATCTGAAAATGATATCTGTGATGGCATTTCGGAGGGTCAAAGGGGAGGAAATCTGATGGAATGGCAGGGCATCAAGTGGAACGTGTCACAAGCAGATCTGTAGCTTAGAACTCAGAGGAGAGGGAAGCCCTGGTGAACAGATAGGGACTCAGCAATGACCGAAGATGAGAATAAGCAAAATTAGCTGAAATAGAGGGTAAAACCAGAGCACCAAGGACTTGGCCTTGTGGGACATCCACAGTTACAAAAGGGGAAGAAAGGCCGGGTGCGGTGGCTCATGCCTGTAATCCCAGCACTTTGGGAGGCCGAGGCGGGTGGATCACGAGGTCACGAGATCGAGACCAGCCTGACCAACATGGTGAAACCCCGTCTGTACTAAAAATAGAAAAATTAGCTGGGCGTGGTGGCACGAGCCTGTAATCCCAGCTACTCGGGAGGCTGAGGCAGGAGAATTGCCTGAACCTAGGAAGCGGAGGTTGCAGTGAGCCAAGATCGCGCCACTGCACTCCAGCCTGGTGACGGAGCGAGACTCCATCTCAAAAAAAAAAGGGGGGAGGGAAGAAAAAGTAAAAGCAGTTTAAAAACTGGAATCATCAGAAGAGGTAGTGATCCGGGACAGCACAGCATCCGAACAGCCAACAGGAGAGAGGTAAAAGGAAGAGCAGTCAACACTGGTGGATGCTGCAGAGGAGTGAAGGAAAATAGGGGATGAAGGAAAAACGGTTTCATTCAGTGACTCGGAAACAAGTGATGACTTCAGAAAGGGCAATTGCCAAGAGAAAGGTGAGAGAGGAAGCTAGATTACAAGCTGCAGAGGAGCAAATGCGAGTTGATTTCTAGTCAAGATGGGGCTTTGAGGACCACGCTGATCCAAAATGATAGTAATAATAGATTAAATATAAAATGGGAGAAATGTAAGGCATTTTCACACTTAAAAACATCTCCATAGCCCAGAAATGGAACAGAAACAATATGGTAAGTAGCCTGAAGATGTAGACCAGCTCAATTTTGCCAACAGCAAACAGAGGCATCCAGGAGCAAGACTCATACAGGGTACTAAGAACTAAATAACCCATGTGAGGCAGAAGACTCACATGAAATCAAGGGCTGGGATAAGGCTATCCCCTTGAAAGGAACTGCCTAGGGCTACAGGCTTGTACACATCTGTATACCTAGGGAGATGGAAGAACCAGGCATAGTCTTAAAGACGGAATTTGACCCTAGAGAAGGAACTGGATCTTCAATACTATAGGATAAAACCGAGGTCTAGGCCTGGGAGGCCCAGACAGTAGGTAACGGCAAAAGTATGAGACCAGGAAGATTAAGCCTAGGAGGACAGGAAGGAAGGAATGAAGGAAGGGAAGAAGGAACGGAGAAAAGGAGAGAGGGAGAGAAATAAGAAAGACTGCCAAAAATAGAAACCACAACATGGAGAAGCATTCACACCAGGTAAAAAGAAAATACTAGAGTATCTGAAAATTACTTCTTTAAAAAGAATTTGTTCAAGACTTTCAAAGGAATTAAGCAGAGGAATAACATTCATAAAAATTATGAAGCACGAACAGTCAGAAAAAAAATAGCTAAGATTATGAAGAATAACAAATTAAAATCCTGAGAATTAAAAATACAGTCATAGAAAAGTTTTTTTTTTTTTTTTTTTTGAGACGGAGTTTCACTCTTGTTGCCCAGGCTGGAGTGCAATGGCATGATCTCGGCTCACTGCAACCTCCACCTCCTGGGTTCAAGAGATTCTCCTGCCTCAGCCTCCCTAGTAGCCAGGATTACAGGCGCCTGCCACCATGCCCAGCTAATTTTTTGTATTTTTAGTAGACACAGGGTTTCACTACGTTGGCCAGGCTGGTCTGGAACTCCTGACCTCAGGCGATCCACTCGCCTCAGCCTCCCAAAGTGCTAGGATTACAGACGTGAGCTACCATGTCCAGCTCAGTCATAAAAATTTTTAAAAGAAAGAAAGAACAATGAATAGGATAAACTCTGAAATGAACACACTTAGAAAATTGGGAAATAGTACAATATTGCTAAACTGACCCATGACAAAATATATGCACCCGCAGAGTTAAGAGACATATATGGTAGACAGGGAGACCTCAACATACCACTGCTAAGAGTTTCTGATGAAGAGCAGTTTGGTGATTAATACATTCATTTATTCTTTTTTTTTTTTTTTTTTTTTGAGATGGAGTCTCACTCTGTTGCCTGGGCTGGGGTGCAATGGCACAATCTTGGCTCACTGCAACCTCCACTTCTTGGGTTCAAGTGATTCTCCTGCCTCAGCTTCCTGAGTAGCTGGGATTATAGACGCGCATCACCATGCCCAGCTAATCTTTGCATTTTTAGTAGAGATGGAGTTTCACCAGCTTTGGCCAAGCTGGTCTTGAACACCTGACCTTGTGATCCACCCATCTCGGCTTCCCAAAGTGCTGGGATTACAGGCATGAGCCACCACACCTGGCCCATTTATTTAATTCTTAGAATGAAAAAAAATATATTGGCAACAAGTATCCAACTGAAGAAGCTGAAAAGAATGTTAGTGAAAATCCAAATAAAGAGGAAGAAACTAATATGCAGGCAAAGAGATTAATAAAACACACACACAGATATACACACACAGACACACAGATACACACACACACACATACACATACACCAGAAGTGAAAAATGAAACAAAAAGCTAATATAGTTGGCTCTCCATCTGTATCTGCAGTTTCCACATCCACAGATTCAACCAATTGTGGACAGAAAATATTCTGAAAAATAAAAAATAACAATACAACAACAAATATGCAAATAAAAACAATATAGTATAACAACTATTTACATAGCATTTATATCATATTAGGTATTTTATGTAACCTAGAGATAATTTGAAGCATACAGGAGAATTGTGTAGGCTATATGCAAATAGGATGGCATTTTACATTAAGGACTTGAGCATCCTTGGATTTTGGTATGCAAAATCCACAACCTGGAACCAATCCCCCACAAATACCAAGGGACCACTGTACTTTGAAAAACTAATAAAATTGACATACTTTTATTAAGGCTGATCAAAAAGACAAGAGGAGGCACAAAAATATTAGGAAAGAAAAGGTAATATAAACAATTCAAGTAAAATGTATAAATACAACTTTTTTTTTCTTGAGACAGGGTTTCACTGTCTTCCAGGTTAGAGTGCAGTGCCATCATCTAGGCTCACTGCAGCATCGACCTCCCAGCCTCAGGCGATCCTCTCAGCTCAGCTTCCTGAGTAGCTGGGACTACAGGTATGTGCCAGCACATCCGGCTAATTTTTGTATTTTTTGTAGAGAGGAGGTTTTGCCATGTTGCCCAAGCTGGTCTCAAACTCCTGGGCTCAAGCAATCCAACCACCTCAGTCTCTTAAAGTTCTGGGTTTTACAGGCATGAGCCACTGTGCCTGGCTACAATTACAAGCTTTTTAATTCTTCAGAAAATATTGCTGGGCACGGTGGCTCACGCCTGTAATCTCACCACTTTGGGAGGCCGAA